>NW_018221406.1:1955-3765 GCF_001263595.1 Phalaenopsis equestris
TCCACGACATGCCCACCTTTTCCTGAGTCACTGCCTCACAGTACACTCATCACTTCTATCACATGTCTGTTTGCATTTGCATTTGCATGTTTGCATGGATAGCGAGCCAAGCTCGTTAGGAGAGTGACCCCGTGTCGGTCGCGATGCCTTAACGAGCATTGCTTGCTAGGTTGATCTCGATGAGCAATGGTAGTTAAGTCATCGGGATTGATGCGAGTATGACTATGCTAAAGATCTAATAGATCTAACTCGTGTCATTCCTCTTTGTGACACCCTTTAGATCCTTTAGATCTTTAGGATGGGGCCGGTATGACAACCCCGTCAAAGTCATACTATACCCATACTTACCCCACACTTAGATACTAGGCTGACGCACTTTTCGTTAGATGGTGTGCTAGGCTAGGATTTAAGGTGCTAGGTAGTCTTTTTGATGCCTGATTATTGTTCTCTGCTGGATTGGTTGCCCTAGTCAGGTATCTTTCTTTTGCATTGTGTTGTGGTGTGACTGCATGCTGCATATGCATGTTAGTGTGTTAGGATGCTTTTCTGTAGGGAGTGATGCATATTTATATGCACACACACAGGTACCGCTACGGGGGATGCTTTGGGGGAGCAAGTAATGATTTCTAACAATTTGCTTGCAGGTGTTATTAGCTCCCCCACTTTTAAGGCATGACTCATGATACGTTATTTGCATGTGAGCTTTCCCTCTGACACTTGTTTTCATGCAGGATTGAGTCTTTTATTTTCCTATGTACTTTTTAGAGTCTAGGAGAGTCCTGTAGCAGAAATAAGATACGGGCACGGGTTCCGAGGCGTTTAGTGCGGGAACCACGTGGAAGGGGCCGGGAGTAGATGCTCGTGCCCTGTATCTTAATTCTACATTTTATATTGATGTATAAAATTAGGACCGAGCATGTATATGCGGAGTCTGACTACCTTTTTCCTTCCTGGGATATGTTGCCGACCCAGTGACACCGGCCTTTTATTATTTTGATTTGGCTTGTTTTGCTTTTTTCATCATATTGCATGTATGCACTTGCATGTATTTTCTTTGTTTCTTTCTGTGGCTTATCTGGGATTTCAAGATATAATGTAGGCTTAAGAAAATACTAAATACAATATTCAAGATAATTAAAATTTAGGATTAAAATATTCAGGATTTAAAAATTGCAACATTTACTTTCCTACATATGTTAATAGGGCCTCCACAATACTTATGGACCGCTCTAGATAACTGCATCATATTTGCATGTCCCGAGGAGGAGTCCCCGTGCTTCTCCAACCTGACTAGCCCAACATACCTCTTTATAGGTGGTTGTCTAGTGCGCCTAAGATGTTAGAAGGCTCCCTGACCCAGACGGGGTGTAAGTCCTTTTGTTTGGAGTGTTTCCAGCTTTGTAGCTAAACCTCTACTTCCTTTTCTTTCCTTAGGCATCTTGGCCACTTCGACAGGTATAAGTCCCATCTCTTAGAGCTTCATCTTTTAGTCATAGGATAGAGTTTTGTTCGTTTGGCCTTAGGACTACCGAGGTTCCCGTGGATGACGCAATTCACGGATTGCTGACCGGTGATCTCAGGACGTGTTGGGTTAACTACCTTTATGACCAGGTAGATTTAGGGTCCCAATAGCTGTGGATGACGGGTCTGTGGTACCCCGACCCAGTTACCTCTACCTTTCTTTTGTTGAGCCCCTTTATACCATGTCGCTCCTTGACTTTCCCCGCCCAATGCCAATGACCTGCCACTCATTTGGGATATGACGATTTGTCTTTTGCCCTTATGGCCCGGACGTGCTTTGACGTGTTGG
>NW_018221407.1:0-577 GCF_001263595.1 Phalaenopsis equestris
TAATTACTTGAATTTTTTTAGAAAATCTCACTATGGTATTTACTTAATACAAACTTATAGTATTTATGAATTAAAACTTTATTACAATAGATCATAACTTTTATGTGGTACTAAAATTACTTGAGGACAAGTAAAAGTTAAGTTAAGTTTGGAAGATTTTGACCAAAGAAAAATATGTTGAGGTTTTCATACCTATTTTATACTGATTTTGATGATATTGCACTTTAAAGAAGGGTATTTTTGATGTTTTGTTGCAGTTATGATGAATTATGGTCATTGGAGCAAAATGATGCAAAAATAGTGCAATTTGGAGAAAAAAAGAGCAAGAAATGATATTTTGCCCTGTCACCTTTCGATAAGCTTTTGGATGCTTAATCTCTTTTACACTTCTTGCATATTTTTGAATGAGATTACACTTTCAAAGAAGGTTGTTTTCATGCTTATTTTTTAGGGTTATCTGTTAGGAATGCAACGCAACTGACATGGGGCGAAACGGAGCTACAACGGAGCCAAACGGAGCGAAATGATGGAGTTGCGCAGTCTGCTTGCCGACGGCGCCAAAAAGGGGCCGACGGCA
>NW_018221407.1:1378-13165 GCF_001263595.1 Phalaenopsis equestris
AATTGGAGATTTTAGGGTGGCAGACTAAAATCCCCAATTTGGTCATATTGTTTGAGTACTGAAGCAGAGATGTTAGCCCTCAAGCGAGGGGAATGTGGGAGCTCCAAAGCGAGGGCCGGTATCCTCCCAGCCTAGCCACGGATTCAGTAAACAAGCATAGGATTAGTCAATGTTCTTTATGTCTGGACCAAAGGGTAAATAATAGGATCGCTCCTATTTGGCACATACAATATTTAATGCATTTCATTCCTTTGCATTATCCAATTCATTACATAAGAATAGTAGTTTTTAATATCTCAAAATTCTCCAAACCAATTCATCCAAAAAGGGTTATCTTTAGAATTAATATTTGCATTTAGTTATAGTTACTATCTTTACATTTAAAACTTGTATTTAGGAGTAGTTATTAGTTGTGTTACGCTTAAGACTCACATTTAGGAGTAACTGTTATTAAAACCTCTTAAATCGCACTTCCAAACTAAGGATTAATTGTAGTAGATTAGAATTTGACTAAGGACCTCTTACCTCACTTCCCTGTGGGACCGATAAACGGGACTCCACTAGAGCCCTGTATTACTTGAGCGATACGTATACTTGCGTTTGAAATTGTGACTTTACAAAATCATTATAAATATATAAATCTGGGTTCATAAATTCTTGCATATTGAAAATTGCATCAAGATTTTGGCATCATTGCCGAGGGTTTAAATCTTCTAGTAGTAGTGTCAAATTCTTATATTTTTAGGTATATAAAAAGTCGCTGTCAGTAGGGCGTGGGCTGACTGTGGCCCCAGGAATGCTCTAACGCAAGCAAAGGTGTGTCAGATTGATATTCCTTTTCAGACTCTCCAATTTGCCTCTTTTTCTTCCCCGGTGGCTTAAACCCTGTAACATGCACAGTATGACAAAAATATATTTCTCTAGTGTCATATGATTATAAAAATATGCAATAAAATAAATTTTAACATATGGGAAATTGGCACATATTTTATCCGTATCAGAGATATCCTTATTGTTTCAAGCAAAAGATAATTCAGATTGGTTGAGTCAATTTAGGCATGGAAGGGAGTTCCTATATAAGAGGATGCTTCAATTGGGGTATGTCTCAACTGAAATGGAGACTAATCACATAGTAAAGTATTTTATCTCAGAGAAATTTTTGAGTGCTTTATTGTAATTTTACATGATTTTTTCATAATAAAACTAATTTCTTGTCTGTTTTTATATGTTGATGTGATCTCGTTGTCAGCTCATTATTGAAATGGCTATTGAGTTCTATTTTTACCCCTACACAATGGATAAACTTCCTACATTTCTTTATACATATAAATAGCATAGGGTTTTGAGATCACATTTAATCTACCTTTTTTCCTTCTTTTCATTCTCCTAGTCTTCTATCTATCTGCTTTACTCAATTTCTCCTCAATACTCTCCTTAAGTCAAATTGGTTGCTGATGTGGGTGGATTTAGTGTGTTAATTTTGCAAATATCTTTCAATATTACAAAATACACACAACAGATAAAATAGTAAATATGCAAATTAATGTAAATATGCAAATTAATCCCAAATAAAATAACTTTAATGAAAATAGTTTTATCTTTTAAAGCTCTTTAAACTGTCAAATCCCCTAAAATAATGTAAGTATACATATCGCTCAAGTAATAAAGGACTCTAATAGATACTTAGATATCGATCCTAAAGGGAAGATAGAAATGCCTATTATTATATTCCAAAGATTATAATGTGAAATACAATTTTAAACTACAAAAGTGAAGTGCTAAATTTGAATATAAAGTAATAGAGTGAATGTTAAATAAATGCAATAAAAAGACAAAGTTAAGTAAACTAATTGTTAAACTTTCAAAAGTAAAATTACGAAAACTAAATAAAGTTTTTGTGATGAAGAGTTCAAATTTAAGAAAAGCATCATTCCCCCATTACAATGAGTATATGGATTGTGAAGAAATTAAAATCATTTGAATATATAAATAAATAAATATATCTCTTCCGAGTGCATAAATTACAATGAATAATCCAAAGTTTGGTCCCTAATTTTGTGGTTAGGCTGGTAGGATACCAACTTCCACTCCAAAGCTCCTACTACTCCCTCACCTGAGGGCTAACAATCTCGCATTATTTTTCAATCAACTGGAAAAAATTAGAGATTTTAATCTATCACCTTAAAATCCTTAATTCTACATCTAACAAAGTATATTTCCTTATTTGTTTGCACTCAACACCATGGATACCATTCTCACTCATGAAATCAAGGGTGATTCTCACCATGTTGTAGAAATCCTAGCCCTTTTAGAACATATGTTTCTTAACATATTTTAATAATTAAATTAGCCAGATCAAAAAGTAAATGAAGATCGGAGTTCAAATCATCACAAATTATTGGCATTTAATACCGTATAAGACAAAATCAATTCTTTTCAAAACCATATCTCAAAGTCGGGAGAATGATAAAGAAGATTACTTAGAATTCATGAGAAAGATATGATAAAACACGGATTTCATAAATAAAAATAAGTTTACAAAACAAAAAAAATAAAAGACACATCTTATCTCACAATCCTTCCCAAGCAAAACCCTAGAAGTTCTCTTCAAGTCTTTCTCTTCTTACAAGCACTCTCAATTCTCTCTTAGAAGTGTAATGAAGAAGAAATCTCTCACCTTCTCTCTTCTCCACAATCCTTGAAGAAAATCTTCAAGCCCTTGACTTTCTCTCTCTCTTTCTCTCTCTCTTTGTCCCACTTACACACCACCTTCAAGTTATTCAAAACCTCTCTTTTATTAAAGACTGCCTCCCTACAAAAAAAAATTCAAAATTTCCTCTAAAATTCTATCCTAAAGTCAACCCTTTTGAATCCAAAAGACATGTCCATTGATCCAAGAGACATATCCTTTCATAAAAGAACCTTCTAACGTGTCTAGATACATTGAATCACTCTAAGGGGTGTTTAAAACAAGTGTCCCTTTGAAATTTCGGGCAAAATTTTTTTCGAACCTCCTTAATCTGCAAAAAGTCATCTTTGGTGCATTTGGTGCAACCTTGCTTAAGTCCGCGCTGTTATGGGTTTTGGCGCTTCAGGGGTCAAATCTGGTGCATCTGGTGCTAGCTTTCTATAAAATGGCATTTCTGGTGCTAATCTGGCTCATCTTGGGCCAGCTCTCTGTAAAATGGTGCTTCTGGCGACAGAATTTCCAAAATACGTTGTTTTGGCTTCAAATTTCGTCATTTCTGCTAGTTTTGCTCAAAATATCTAAAGTTGATATACCTGCAGTTAAAACATTAAAATATCCTTCTTTAAAGTGCAATATCACTAAAAATAAGCATGAAATATATACTTAAAACAATATATAATTTTGGTGTATCAGTTGCCCTGAGCGACCAATCATGGATGACTCAAGGCGAAGTCAACTTGTTATTGGAGACTTGCAACTAGACCCTAACAAGCTTTGGTTCACTAGTCAGGCCAATCAAGCTACTCTTTATATGGTGCCAACCTCCTACTCTATAAAGATTATTTTTTATTTGGTCTCTGACTGTCAATCTATCTCATGTTATGTCCCGTCTCCTTCAAGTATAGCATCATCCCAGCTCAGATCAAACCCAAATTTATCAAGACCATTATGAGATTTGCTATTTTATGTCTTCAATCAAGAATCTTGTGGTCCATTGACCTCTTTATTCATTTATTCTAGTTTTGAGTCTACTCAAATGAGTTTGTCATATTTTCTTTAGTCGATAAATTTCAACATTTGGCGATAAAAATAGACTGAAATATTGGAAGATTTACTTTTGTATGGATTACTCCTCACGAGGGTTATACATTACTACAGTGTTGTTGACGACCAGCAAAATTAAGGGACAAAAGCTATTAATCTTGGTGGTTGTCAATAAGGTGTTTTAGTTGGATGCCTTCGGTGAAATGGTTGAAGAAGATTGGAAGATAGTTGATGCCCACGAGGTTGAGAGGGAGGTTATGGTTGTTTCTTGAGATATCAAAATGAAGGCCCACTTGAATGCTCGCTCTAAAATTACCAAAATGACAAGACAATCGGTGTCTAAAATGGTTGTGGTTAGAGGGTCATAAAGCATGGAATGTGCGAATCTTGTTTATTATGTTTTATCTTCAACTATTATTATTCAAAGAAAACTATATGTAAGCTACTCATTATTGAGAATTCAATATTTTTGCCACTAGCTAAAAGTTCTTTTTTTGTTGTAGGTATTTTGGGTACATAGTAGCAGTGAGTTGCACGAAGTTGAGCTATCCCGTGGAGGAAGCTTTGGTGTGAAAGTAGAAAGCATGGTCTACCACCTCTCCGTCATCCACTCCATCATTCATCAAACAATCCTCACTCGGATGGATCTCCTCAAGGGGAGCACTAAGTAAGGATTTCATCGACACATCCTTTGAAGCTGGTTTAGTCCAAGCTAGTCAGCCATGAGAAGGAGCATTACTACAAGGGGAAAACCATGTCGATCGACTCAAGTTAATTGCCTTCTATGTTGTTCTATAAAAATTTCAAGGGACACATATCTTAGTGGAACCTGATGCAAGATGAGGAGCTAAAGGTGTGCACTAGCTTGAATATTAAGTTTACACTGATAAACCTATAAAGGGATTGATAACTTGAATCCTCTATGGAGGCCTGCTACAACTTCATGATAGCTACTAAAGGACTAATAGATACCATTTAATGGCTTGAGAAGCTTCTCATATTCAGTCAACTATATTCTATATAGTCACAATGATATAAATGTAAGTATACATATCACTCAAGTAATATAGGGCTCTAATGGAGTCCTGTTTATCGATCCCACAGGGAAGATAGGTAAGAGTTCCTTAGCCAAAGTTCTAGTCTACTACTATCAGGCCTTAGATTGGAATGTCGATTAAAATGATTTTTTATCTAGCAACTACTCCTAAATACAAATGTTTAATGTACTGATAATAACTATTCCTTAATGCAAATGTTAATTCTAATATAACCTTATTTGGATGATTTGGTTTGAGGAATTTTAAGATGTTAAAAACTAATCTTCTTATGTATCAAATTAGATAATGTAAAGGAATGAGATACATTAAATATTGTATGTGCCAAATATGAGAGATTTTAATATACCCTCATTCAATGTTATATAAAATCATTTGCTAATCTTAGGTTTAGTCCATAAATCCGTGGCTAGGTTAGGAGGATATTGGCTCCCACTCCAGAGCTCCCACTTCCCTTCCCCTGAAGTCTAACTCTCACTTTAGTTCCTAAACACTAAGACCAAATTGGGGGTTTTAGTCTATCACCCTAAAATCTTCAATTCTACACCCAACAATGTATATTTTCCTACTTATTTGCACTTAATTCCATGAACGAAATACTCTTTCATGGAATCAAATGTGGTTTCACTTTGTTGAGAATTAAACCACCCTCTCGGGTCTTAATGCAATTATAATGAATTTTAACACTACAATAGACCTTTATTGTAATGTAAATGAAGTGCAAGTAAAAACCATCACATTTATAATTAAAACTTCTTCTAGCATGCATCCCAAAATCCTGAACATGAATCCTACTCGTTGCAAAAGAAAAGTAAAAGGAAAACAGTGACATAATTCTCTCATGCCACTATTTCTTAGTAAGAAGAAAGAGTAAGAAAAACACATCACAAAGCACGAAGAAAACACAACGGAAAACTTGACTTGATCAAAGAAAATCCACCAGATAAGTTTTTATAAAATCATAAGATAATGAAGAACACAATACTTAGCTTTTTCCCCTTGAAAGAAAGATAAAAATCTCTCCCACAAAATCTCTCGCTGATCCATGCAATGATAGAACATTATAGAACATTCCCTTACAATAGAACATTCCCTTACAGATTGTCTCAAAATCCCCTTACCAATCTCTCCAAATAGGTAGAAATCAAGATTTCTACTCCTATTCTAAGATCTCTAAACATTCTCCACATTTTTTCACTCACACACACCACTTTTTCTGACATAAAATCACTGTATTATAGTGTAGAGACGAAGTTTCCAAGAGATGCCTCAAGCAACCTTCCAAAAAGCGTCCAAATACATTGAATCTTCTAGAAATTCATCAAGGATCATGTCCAAACCTTCTCAGGGGTGTCGGCGCCCACCTTGTGCAACTCCACCATTTTGCTTTGTTTGGCTCTATTTGAGCTTCGTTTCACCCCGTTTCAGTTACATTACATTTCTAATAGATAGACCTACAAATTAAGCATAAAAACAACCTTTGTTTAAATTGTAATTTATTCAAAAATGTGTGAGAAGTGTAAATGAGATTAGTTAGAAAGACATATCGAAATGTGCCATGACAAAATTTTCTTTCTTGCTCATTTCTACTCCAAATTGCACCGTTTTTGCTTCTTTTTCTCCAAAACTCCATTTCTTGTCCCTGGAATAAAAAAAATGCAAAATACCTTCCTTTAAAATGTGATATCATTAAAAATCATTAAAATTGAGCATAAAATATATATGAAAAAATTCTCATTTTTTAGGCCTATTGTCGTCAACCATCCATCGTCATGAGCACCAAGAACAGCCGAAGATATAAAATATGTTGGTTGAGGCTAAGGACAAGTTAAAGAAAGCAGAGGTTGAGGTGATCAGACAATCAGAGTTACTTTTGACCACTTAAGAGGAAAAACTAATCATGAAATACTGAAATATAAAGATGAAATTTCATGACTAATTTTTTGTCGAGCTCTTGTTGCATTCAACTCATATAGCTTTTATTGATAAGAAGTTCATGTTGACATCCTTTTTGGTCACATATGATTTGCATGTACATTGTCGTTTGGTTTGGTGTAGCCGCATTAGACCCGAGTGTACTGTATTCTTGCTAATTTTTGTTATGAAGAAATCACATCAGGCCTATGAGTGACCATGCATGAAAGTATCTCATCGTGGTTATGCCCAGTTCAGACATGACCACTTCCAAATGTATCTCAGCGTGGTCACCCCTAGTTCAGGTGTGACCATGCCCAAACGTTTCTCAATGTGATTACACATAAGCCTAGAATTTTCACTTCTCATGCCATGTTGGTGATCTGAGGCCTTTGTTCATAGATTTGGAGATGAATCATCACGTTGCATTACTGGTGGTGATCCGTGGCACCTCAAATAATTGAAATGATCATGACTATCAACTCACCACAAAATTGACGGCCACAAACAACCTTCCTCACCTATATCTAGGTAGTCTTTACACTATCTTTGGGTGCTTACACACTTTGAGTACTCGGAATAGAGGAATAAGAAGGAAGAAAACTCCTCTAGCAAGCCTCCTCTCTGGTAAGTTTTACTTTCTTCCTTCATTTTAAGTTCAAGTATTTTATTTTAAGCTCGAATTTAGGATATATTAACCAAACTCAATAGACTTAGATTAGGATTGGGATTGGGTTTAACTAAGATTGACCCAAACCTGTCCTAACCGTGACCAAAGCTAGACCCAACCTAACCCTAACCCAATAAGATTTGACCTGACACAACCCAGATCAACCCATGTGTTGGCATCAATTTTTTATGTCACTTGTGTAAAGTGTCCACCTGATATTTTAGGAATGATTCACTACTAACTCACATCATCTCATAGCTTGAGACACCCATTTGAGACCTTCTGGTATGTATTTGAGGCATCGAAATGAGGTTTTGCGATGATTCGACCTTACTCAGAAGAATTCATCGTTAGATCTGCTTACTTAAAACAAGAGAAATTTTTAGCATCCATTTGGTGTTTAAAGACCATATAGTATCCATTAGAAGTCTCTTGTGGTCAAAGGAACCCATCGAAGCTTCACATAGGCATTCATGGAAAGGTTAGGGTCTAAAACAATGTACTCGCGTTGTGGTTTGGAGAAACCACCGACAATGAATCCCTTGATAATTGACCACTATTTATATTCATTTCTAGATTTATGGGGCCATATTTTAGTCATATTTGAATCCTCAAAGCTTTTGGATCAAGAAAATATTTTTTGGGTAGACCAGGTGCCTAGGCGAATCTCGGACACTTAGGTGCCCAAAAAAGCCCCTAAGGAGCTTAAAACCTGAGAGATCAACATGAAGGTGTCTAGGCACCTAGAAATTTAGCGCTAGCCCTAGCACTTAGGTGCCAGGGTCATGAAGCTTAGGTGCCTGGCCAATTTCTAGACCTTATTTTCTCTCATGATTTTCACAATTTTTACCCCCCAACACACCTTCCTAGGCAACCAATCATGGGGTTATGTCGAGATTTTCTTGGAGGAAGATAATGAGGTTATTAATACTCTCTTGGATGGGTCTTAGGAGAGCTAAAAAGTCAATTTTTAGCAAATTAGGGGGGAAATTTTGAGTTGGTTGGGGATATCCTTAGCTAGGCTGATTTCTCTTTCCATATCTCCACTCATTTTCAGACTTGGGCTGTTGGTGAGAGCTTGAGAGCGTTAGAGGAGAAATCCATATTTTTCCTCAAGGATCTTAGAGTTTTTAGAGTTTAGAGCTTGGAGCAAGAAAAGGGAGGAGGACCCTTCATCTTCCTTAAAGAAAACTTCAAGGGAGTTGGTAATCTTCAACTTCTCCTTCTTTTTCGCATATATTTTTCTTCTTTAGTTATTTTTTCCTTCTCCAACAAAGTTTTCAGAAAGCACAACTTGGAGAACTTCATCCTAGCTTAGGATAAGGAGGAATCCAGTGGCTTATAATCTCTTCAGCGATGAGAGCGTCATCCTACTTTGAAGAAGGAAAACTCTGGTGGACTTTGTGGTCTGTTTGGTGATGAGAGCTTCTTCACCTCGTGAAGAAAAGAACCAAGCTTTGTCATCTCTCCTACAACTAAGAGGGCTTATTTCAGAACAATGGTCAAACTTTGATCAACCACCACGACAGTGAGATTCCTTAAATGTTTGTTTTTCCCTTCATTAGGGACCTTAGGTCTGAATGTTAGAGAATATAGGTTAGGATTCTTGGTGTTCTTAGAGGAAAGCCTTCAGGTTAGGAGCTTTTGTGATCCCATATTGAATCCAAGAGCTTACCTACCCTTTTCATTTCTAGTACAAAATCCCAAAATCTGGGGCATTTGTGCCGACGATTCCATTCCCACAATGGAGGGGAGCAAAATCTATCATTTGACAAAGAGAACGAAAAGTCTCAGGACTTTGATGTTCCACCTTAGAGACTTCCTTCATGGAATTTCTTCATGCCGGGAAAATAGAAGTGGCCACCTATTACTTTATGGCGGCACATGCTTCACTCCATCAACTACCCTTAGGGTGACCCGTGAGGTCGTTAGGTTGAGCTGGCTTTGTAGCCACGAACGATCGATCCTCTTTGTCATGTGCATGTGTTCTCATTTTCTATATGTGTGAGACATGTTTTTTATTAAATATGCATTAACACTATCAACTTTTGCATGTCACCTCATAAGCTCATCCTGATCAGCACTGCCAAATATCTTTCGTCGATTCGGCTGATCAGCCGTACTGGCTAAAACCATGGAAACGCTATAGTTTTTCTATCATTTAGCAATCTGACTGATTGACCACATCAACCTGATTGAATTGATCATTTTTTCTTGTCAGCTCATTCAATCACGCCCCATCGGCCCGATCAACACCACTGACTATATTTTTTTATTTGCCCGAGTAGTAGCACCAGCGTGATTGATTCGATCAATATTTTTTGTCTGTTCTTCTGATTGGCCTCACCGGCCAGATCAATGGAATCAACTCTCCCATGCCATTTTTACTAATAAGTTGCACGATTCTAATTGGATTGATCATCATGGCTTGTTGGCTCACCCAATCAGCCCCATCGGCTAGTTCAATTTTAGTACAAATGGAGTTACAGTATAGCAATACACTCCCTCACTTATGATTATTGCAATCTTTTTAGCATCAGTTAGATGCATCTTTATTTGATGGTAGTCATAAAAAGCACCGACAAACATCATAAAATGACTGATTATTATGTCCATGAGCACGTCGATCCAAGCAGTGTTCAGATTGGTTAAGTCAACACACATCTTCAACATGTCATTTAATTTATGCACAATGACAAAATTTAACATTATAGCCAACCTCTAACAGCTTTTGGACCTCCTTTCTAGATTGTCTCGACCAAAGTAATGACTAACAACCTCATCTTCTACTTCATCAATTGATTTGCAAGTTCAGGTAATGACATGTGATGTCGATTAGTATCCCATGCATTATAATTTCAAACCAGACAAAGACAATTTAGTGGCTATAGAGTGTGTTGATCAAAGAATCCTTGTGACTTATATTAAAAACTTCACTTAGTTGAAAAAAAAATTATTAGTATTGCATTCATTTATAGGGATCTAATGGATTCTCTCACTAATCTTGAGACTCCTTCTCATAGGTTATCGACCTCAAGGGGTCACTATCAAATGTTACAGATCCTTGGAGTTAATAGGTGTCCAAGACTGTCAAAGACATTGATCACCTCTTTGTCATTTGGGAGCTTCACAACTACATAGTAGGCGGAGGTGGCAACGTTGATAAAATTGATTATGGGTTGACGAAGATAACATAGTAAGTCAGTGGTGAGTCAACCACTATAAAGTATGCCATGTTAGAAACTTTTTTCTTTTTCTCCTCAAGTAACTAGTAAAGTAATGTTTCCATGCCCCTTCTTTCTCTTTTCAGAAAAACCATAAAGTAGCCCGATCACAATAGTCAATTATTTGCTTACGAGGCACATCTTGTCAAACAACAACTTGAAGAATATGTTCGTGGAGTTTCTAGTTATGGTGAGGATGCAATCGATATGGCAGTTGTCAATCAATGCAATTATGATGATATCATTGTTGTTGTAATTTTCCTTAGGCAACAAGTTTTTGTTGGTGAAGATTATAGGAAAATGTGAGCTACGCTTAGGGGTGAGAGTAGATGTGCATAGTTCTCCCAATCAAAGCCTCTTCAGATTGGCTTGGCTGGATGAGTCTACATTTTTTTCTAAAGATTATAGGAACTATGCTTAAAATATGTATTTTGTAGATTAGGATTGACACGTTCAATATTTTCTCAACCAGAGCCTTCCCTTACAGTTGGGTGATTGTTCATGGCACCACAAATTTCCTTAATTTTGCTAATTTGATTAACTCTTTGATTAAGCTCTGGAGGTGTCATCAGTCCTCCATATCACAAATCTGGTCATGATGATAGGTACAATATGTCATGGGATCTCAAAGCTGAGCTTCAATCTTCATGGAAAGTTCTCTTTTGAAGAAGTCCTCATTTTCTTATGATCTCTACTATCTCAGCCATTATAACTCTCAATGGAGTTGATTATGATGTTTCATGATTGGCTAGCAGGTGCTTGTCATACTGAGCCAAATGTTAGTTAAGACATCAAACCTAACTCCATTGGTGATGCATTTCATCAACCTCACTATGAAATCAGGATGACCGAGCATCTTCATAATGAGGACCAACAATAGGACTAGAACTGTGTCTCAGTTTTCATTCTTTGCCTTGAGCGGTTCTTTTTTGTGGGTGACTAGTGGAGGATTCTTCTTTAGAGGAGATGGGGTTTGAGTTATAATCTTCAGTCTATATTTGGTTGTTGGCCAACTCAAAAAATTTAGCTCTTGTGTTTGGGTGCTACAGAGCCAACATGTATCAGTAGGGTTTTTTCTTCAGCCCTTGAGCTAGCGCAACATGGGCAACCACGGGTTTTGGGTCTTGTACTTCCAACTTCTAATTATGGAAGCTAATGATGAATGAGAGTAGACTCTCATTTTGTCCCTAA
>NW_018221408.1:0-2654 GCF_001263595.1 Phalaenopsis equestris
AGGTAAGGCAGAGATGGTAAAAGAGAAAGCGATAGTGAGTATGATAAGTGTTGAAAAAGAAAAGAAGAGGAAGGGTCAGACAAAATGAAGGAGAGTGAGGGAGAGAGAGAGTGAGCTGAGCAGGGAGGGAGGGAGGGAGACAGCATGAGAGAGGGAGAGAGAGAGATAAAGGGAGGGATGAAGAGAGGTAGAGAGAGTGTGAGTGAGAGATAGAAAGGGAGAGAGATAGATAGAGGGAAAGAAGAGAGAGATAGAAAGGGAGGTAAGAAGGAGAGAGAGAGGATAGAAAGGGAGAGAGATGATAGAGATTGCAAGAGAGGGGTGTGGAATAGGTGAGAGAGAGCAAGAGCATTGAGGGAGTGCAAGTGAGAAAGTGCAAGAAATGAAATTAGAGAAAGAGAGATATAGAGACAAGAGAAAGAAAAAAAAAAGATAGAAATAGAGCAAAAAAGGGAAAAAAGAAGAGAAAGAGAGAGTAAAAAAAGAGAGAGAAGAAAGATTGAAAGAGTTCGAGAGGAAAAGAGAGAGAGAAACTTTATGAGAGATCATAGGGAGATGAGAGATAGGAGGGAGAGGGAATTAGGGAGAGGAAAGGAGATAAAGAGGGGGAAAAAAGGGAAGTAGGGAAGGTGTGTTTGACGGTTGGAATGAGGGAGAGATAAAGAAAGAGACAGAAGTAAGTGAGAGGGCATAAAAGAGAGATATGCAGAGCGAGAGAGAAAAAGCTAGTGACAGAGTGAGAGAGTCATAGAGAGTGAGAGAGATAGAGCAAGAGACTGGTAAAAAGAGAAGGAGGGAAGGAGGTGAGATATGGAGAGCGAGAGAGAAAGAGCGAGTGACAGAGTGAGAGAGTCATAGAGAGTGGGAGAGAAGATAAGAGAGAGATAGGGCAAGAAAGTGGTAAAGAGGAGGGAAAAAGAGTGAGATAATGAGATAAAGGATGTGAAAGATGGAGGGAGAGAGATACATAGAGAGTGTGGGAGTAAGGGAGGGATTGGGGTAGAGAAGATAGAGAGACGAGAGAAAGAAAGAGAGTTAGAGGAAGACTGAGAGAGAGATATGGGGGGAAAGAGAGAGCAAAAGAGAAAGAGAAGGAGAGAAGGGAAGAGGGTTAGAGAATAGAGAGAATTTGAGAGAGAATATGAGAGGTAGAGAGAGAATTGTAAGAGAAAATGTATGAGAGACGGTAGGGAGAGTATAGAAGGAAGGGCGAGGAAAATAAAGAGAGAGAGGAAAGCAGATAGAGAAGAGGAGAAAAAGGAACGTAGGGAGGGACGGTGTGAGGGTTATAATGAGGTGTAGATTGAGAAATAGATAGAGAGTGGGAGAGAGTGCGAGAAAGTGAGAGATAGGAAGTGAGACATAAAGCAATGACAGAGAGTGGGAGAGAAAGAAGATAGAGTGAGAGAGATGATAAGAGAGGGATAACGCAAGAGAGAGGTAAAAGAGAGGGAGGGAAGGAGAGTGAGATAAAGAGATAAAGGAATTGAGGGAGGGAGGGAGACTGAAACGAGTTAGAGTGAGAGGGAGAGGATTAATAAAGATAGAAGTAAGAGAGCAAGAGAGTGAAGGAGAGAGAATGTGAGAGAGATAGAATGAACAAGCAAGTGAGAGAAACTAAGATAGGGAGTTTGAGAGATGGAGAGAGAGAGAGATGAGAGAGGTAAAGAGTGGAGGAGAGATATAGGGAGGGAAAAAAAGAGAGAGATATGTAGAGAGGAAAGGCAGTGATGGGAAAAGAGAAAGTTTCAGATAGATAAAAACGAGGTAGAGTCAGATAGAATGAAAGAGAGTGGGAGAGAGAGAGATTGAGCTAGGGAGGGAGGGAGTGAGAGAGTGTGGGTGATGGAGAGAGACAGAGAGAGGGATGCAGAGAGGTAGAGAGAGTGGGAATGGGAGAGTGGGAAATATTGACGTAAGCTAGAGAGAGATAGAAAAGGGGAGAGATAGTAGAGATTGCAACAGAGGGGTATGGGAGAGATGAGAGAGAGAAAGAGCAACTGAGGGAGAACAAGTGAGTGAGAGCGAGCAATGAAATTAGAGAAGTAGAGATAGAGAGACAAGTGAAGGAGAAAGATGGAAATAGAGCTAAAAAGAGTAAGAAAAAGGAGAGAGACAGAGAGAGAGAGAGTTAAAAAGAAAGAGAAGAAGGAATGAAAGAGGTTGAGAGGAAAAGAGAGAGAGAAAATGTATGAGAGATCATAGGGAGAGCAGAGAAGGGAGGGAGAGAGAAATAGATAGAGGAAAATAGAGAGGGAGGGGGAGAAAAAGTGATGTAGGGAGGGAGCATTTGAGGGTTGGAATGAGGGAGAGATAGAGAATAAGACAGAGAGTGGGAGAGAAGGCATGAAATTGAGAGATAGAGTAAAAAGCGAGTGACAGAGAGTGAGAGAGTTATAGAGAGTGAGAGAGATGATAAGAGAGCGGTAAAAAGAGAGGAAGGGAGGGAGAGTGAGATAAAGAGATAAAGTATGTGATGGAGGGATGGAGAGTGAGATAAGAGATAAAGGATGTGAAGGAGGGATGGTGAGTGAGAGAGAGAGATAGTAGGAATGAGGGATGGAGGGAAGGAGTTAGAGAAGATAGATATACGAGAGAAAGAGAATGGGACAGAGGATAAGTGAGAGAGAGATAGAGGGAGGGAAAGCCAGAGG
>NW_018221408.1:3167-4106 GCF_001263595.1 Phalaenopsis equestris
GAGGTAGGGAGAGATAAAGAGACGAGACTGCGAGAGAGAGATAGAGGGAGAGTGAGAGAGTGATTAATGGAGGGCAAGAGAGAATGAGAAAGAGAGGGAGAGAAAGAGGGAGAATTAGAGGAGAGAGAAGAGAGAGCAGAAGAGTTACAGTGAAAGAGTGAGAGGGAGAGACAAATAAAGGTTTAAGAGAAGAAAGTGAGGGAAATAAAGAGAAGAAGGGAGATTAAGAGGGAGAGAAGGGGCATTGGGTGGGAGTTTTTGAGGGTTAGAATGGGGGAGAGATAAAGAAATAGAGAGTGAGAGATAAGGAATATAGAGTGAGAATGATAATAAGAGAGAGACAGAGAGAGAAAGAGAGAGTTAGAGAGGGATAAGGGAGAGAGAGATGATGAGAGAGAGTAAAGGGGAGAAAACAAATAGATTCAACAAATGTAAAGAAAGAGAGAAAGAGGGGTGTGAGTTAAAGAGAGTGGGACTACAAAAGATCGATAGAGAGATACCCAAGAGTGATGGGGAGAAGAGAGACCAAGAGAGAGAGTAAGAGAGATAGAGATGCGGGAAAATAGAAAGAAACATTGACAAAGAGAGCCAGATAGAGCAAGAGAGAATAGAGATAAGAAAGATAGGGAGAGAGGGAGGCATAAAGAGCTAAAGAGAGTGAAGGAGGGAAAGGGGGATGAAGATAGGAAGGGAGAGAGAGAAGGACAAAGATAGAGTGATGAAACATGGGAGGGAGAGGGAGAGAAAGGACAAAAGTGACGAAATTAGAAAGAAGGAAAGGACGACAGAAGAGAGAGAAAGAGAGTGAGAGATGGAAGAGGAAAGAGATTGAGAGAGAAAGAAAGTAAGAGAGGTAAAGGGAGAAAAAGAAAATGGAAGAGATAGAGAGTGATAGTGTGGAAGAGAGAGCTAGTGAGAAGTAGAAAGAGAAGAGATAGA
>NW_018221408.1:4438-5208 GCF_001263595.1 Phalaenopsis equestris
TAGAGAGAGAAATGGAGACAGAGTTGGAGAGGGAGAGGGATGGAGTGAAAGATTGAGAGAGATAGAGAGTGCAAAAGATGGAGTACAAGAGAGGAATGGTGAAAGTGGGAGAGAGAGAGAGAGGGATGGAGTTAAAGAGAGAGAGAGTGCAAATGATGGAGAACGCAAGAGAGATAAAGTGAGAGGGGAAGTAAAATAGAGAAGGTAGACAGAGTGACAGACATTAAAAGAGGGAGAGAGAGGGTGAGGGAGTGAAAAATAAAGAGAGGCAGAGAGAGGGTGAGAGTAAGAGATTGATATAAATAGTGAGAGCAAGAGAAAAGAAGCCAAAAGGGAGAGTGAGAGAGAAGCAAAATAAAATAAAAAAAAGGGGGAGAGAAAGCATGAAGAGTGAGAGTAAGAGCTTAGAGAAATAAAGGGAGTGAGATAAGAGAGAAGCAAGAGAAGATTGAGAGAGTAGAGTCTCAAAAAAAGATAATGTGAGAGAAAGGGAGAGAGAAGAAGGTGAAGGGAGAGAGGGAGGGATGGAGATAGAGAGAGTGACAAAAGGAGAACAAAAAGAGAGAGAAAGAGAAGAAAGCACGAAAGAGATAAAGAAAAGCGAAAGAAGATATAGAGTAGAAGATAGAGTGAGTAAAAAGAAGAAAGTATGAGGAATGAAGAAAAAAATGGAGAGAGAGAGAGTGTGTGGGATTGAGGAAGGCTGAGAGGAAGAGAGAGAGGGAAAAAGAGGAAGGAGCAAGAGAATAAAGAAAAAGAAGAAAAAGAGA
>NW_018221408.1:5279-6406 GCF_001263595.1 Phalaenopsis equestris
GAAAGAGAGCAAGAGAGTGAAAGAGAGTGAGGAAGCGAGAGTGAGAGAGGGTGAGATGGGATAGTGGGAGGAGAGAGTGTTAGAAGAAATAGAGCGTAAGTGCGACAGAAGGAGAGAGAGAAAGGGATTGAGAGAGGGAGAGACAGAGAAATGGATTGAGAGCAAGATAAGGCAAGAGAGAATGAGATAAAAGAGAGAGTAAGAGAAATGTGTGAGGAGAGAGGGACAAAAAGTGGGAGCGAGATAGAGAGAAGGGGGAGAGGGAGAGATTGGGGGACAAGAATAGGAGAGATAGTGGAATGGAGAGAGAAAGAAGAGAGAGAGATAAGTGAGGAAGCAATAGAGAGAGATGTAAGGTGAGATATAAGGAGAGAAATAGATGGAATTGAAGGTGGATAGAGGGAGAGTGAGGCGAAGAAGTAGGGAATGCAAGAGAGGGGATGAAGATCGATAGAGAGAGCAAAAGAAAGCAGAAGTGAGAGAGAGAGGAAGGGAGCGAGCAATAGTGAGATAAAAAGAGAGTGATTAAGAGAGTGAGGGAGAGGGCATGAAAGGGGAAGAGAGAGAGAATAAAGACATAGATTAAAGAGCTTAAGAGAGGGAGGAAGGGAGGAAAAATAGAGAGGGTGAGAGTAAGAGATTGATATAAATAGTGAGAGCAAGAGAAAAGAAGCCAAAAGGGAGAGTGAGAGAGAAGAAAAATAAACTAAAAAAAAGGGGGAGAGAAAGCATGAAGAGTGAGAGTAAGAGCTTAGAGAAATAAAGGGAGTGAGAGAAGAGAGAGAAGCAAGAGAAGATTCAGAGAGTAGAGTCTCAAAAATGATGGAGCAAGAAAGAGAGAGAGATAGTAGGAAAAGAGAAAGGGAGGTGTTAGGAGAGAGAGTGTGTGATGGAGCAAGAAAGAGAGAGAGATAGTGAGAGGGAAAAAAGAGAGAGAATTGAGTGAGCGAAAGAGATATAGAGTAAGTAAGAAAGAATGATTGAGAGAATGAAGGAGATAAGGGAGGGAAAGTTAGAGTAAACAAGAGAGGGAGAGGGAGAGGGAGAGAGAGTTAAAGAGAGGATGAGAGGAGCAGATAGAGACGAATGAGTTAAGATAGGAAGTAAAAAAGAGAGCGGTTAAGGGA
>NW_018221408.1:7110-7617 GCF_001263595.1 Phalaenopsis equestris
GAGTGCAAAATTGAGAGGGAGAAGGGGTTATGGAGAGTGGGAGTGAAAGATTGGGAAATGGAATGAGAGTTTTTGAGAGAGGAAAAGTAGCGAAGAAGAGAGACGAAGAGAGTGTAAGCATAAAAAGGAGAGAGAAGAGTAAGCAAGAGAAGGGAGAGGGAAAAGGAGAACGGGAGGAAGAGAGAGAGAGGTAGAGAGAAGGAGGGAGTGCAAAATATAAAATGGAGACAAGATGGTGAGCCGACTAGGGATAGAAAGAAAGAAAGTAAAAGAGCAAGAGAAAGGAGAGATAGAGAAGTGTCGGAGAGTGAATGAGAGTGATGAGAGAGAAAGTGAGAAAGGAGAGGGAGGGTGAGATAGATAAAGAATGTGTGAGAGAGATAGAGGAGAGAAAGGGAAATAAAGAAAGATTGCAAAGAGGTTCAAAAAGAAAGGAAAGGTGGAAGGGAGAGTGAGAGAACGAAGAGAGAAAGAGAGAATAAGAGAGAGAGGGTGAGGAGATTTAGA
>NW_018221408.1:7660-8338 GCF_001263595.1 Phalaenopsis equestris
AGAGTGATATTATAGAGAGGGAGAGGGAAGGAGAGAGCGAGGGAGAGATATAGATGAAGTGTAAGTGAGGAGGAGAGGGAAGAGGGGAGATTGAGATTGTGAGTGCAAGCAAAAGAAAGCGGGAGAGAGCAAGGGTGAGATGGAGCAAGCAAGAAAGGAAGGAGAAGAGAGATATTAGGGATAAGGGGGAAGAAGGCAAGAGGAGAGATACAAAAAGAGAGAGAGAGGAGGGAAATAGAGAGAATCAGATAGAGGGAAGAAAGAGAGAGTGTGTGTTAAAGGAAAGGGGACAAGATGGAAGATGGATTAAATGGGAGAATATATAAAGAGAGAGTGAGAGAGAGCTGATGAGAGAGAGGGGAGAGAGAGGGAGAAAGAGAAGGAGAATTAAAGAGGACAAGATGGAAGGAGAGAGATGGAGTGAAGAAGAGATGAACATAAGAAAAGAGAGAAGGGGCTAAGAGATGTTGAGAGAGAAGAAGAGAGAGACATATAGATGAGAGATATACGAAGGGATCGAGAGCAAGAAAGGGTAAGAGAGAAAGAGATTGATTGGAGTGCAAGATAAATGAGTGAAGATAGCGACAAACGAGAGCGTACGATAGTGGGAGAGAGAGAGAAGAAAAGTTAAAGATAAAGAGATAAAAGGGAGACAAAAAGTGAGGGGTGAAAGAGGGA
>NW_018221409.1:0-641 GCF_001263595.1 Phalaenopsis equestris
TGAGAAAGGCATTAATTTCCCTCGAACCATGATCCGATCTTCTTCAGGTTAAGGGAGACTAGAATAAAACTCTCGAACAACAGAAATCACAGCCACAGCAGAAAAATAAAAAAAATTGTTCCACTATCTGCAAAAAATTAAATCTTCCACTGCTCCACCTGGACTTTTAAAACATCACTCAAAAAATAGTTTTCTTGACCGCAGTGCATTGCTATACCCGTCCTGAGCTTTCGTTCTAACAAACTTGCTTGAATCAAAATGGGACTTCCCTTTACTCCTCTTCATTCTTGGGAAATTACAAAAAAACCACAATAAATCCTAAATTCAAGACAAAATCACTAAACTCAACTTCTAAAAGCTTAAACTATCATTTCTATGTATTTTCCATAGGGTTTTCTTAAATTTTCACCATGAATAGTGATTTTCAGTCAAATTCATAATGTGCTCAAAATACATGGTAAAAATAAAAAAAAATTTACATAGAAGTGAAGCTCTTAGCTCAAGAGGATAAAATTTAGCAAGTTTTGGCTCAAATCCACCAAGAAATCTTCACTATAGAAGAAGCCCTAACTCCTCACTCGCAAACTCGAAGGAAGAAGATGACGTTGAGGGGGTAAAAATGGCATTTTAAGGTTAATTTT
>NW_018221409.1:1197-6619 GCF_001263595.1 Phalaenopsis equestris
GGGTCAATATGAGGGAGCTCAAGAGGAGTTTCCCATAAGGATGGTTAAGAATTAAGACTAACCTTGGGTGGTATGGTCTTGGTTAGGCTAGCTTGCACACACTACACTTTCTCACATACCCCAAACTCTAGGACCTCTTGATTTGGTCTCAAGACTCCTTTTGGAAAGCTCATATGGGTGGACCAAAACCCCTAGCTTTTGGCTAAGAGGGTTAGGACTAACATATTGAGTAGCCAAAATGAGTCTTCATATGGCTACTATTGGTTTGACATGGCTTCATGGCTTACTTGACCATCGTAGCCCAAAATCACCAAATTACAAAAATACCCCTACATCCTTAATTTTTGCCAAAATTCCCAAAATTGCCCAAAACAACCAAATTTGTCCAAATTTTATTTTAAATCTACCCAAATGAATCAAAATCACCAAATTCCCAACGTACCCTAAAATTCCCAAAATTACCAAAATGCCCCTCATGACCCAAAATTTTTAAAAATTTCAAAAATTCCCAAAAATTTCCAAAATCATCCCAAATATTACCAATTTCAATTTTGAATCCTCACATTAACCCAGTTTGACCAAAAGCACCAAATTGCCCTTAAAGGCCCAATTCCCTTAATTAGCCTCAATCTTGGCCCAATCAAACCCCCCAATCTTGCCCAATTTCAATTCCAAACCAAATTTCAACATTCCTAATACTAATTGAAGCCAAACACATACCCAGTTAGACCCAATTGCAAGCCCAATTCCAACCCAAATAAAAAAGCCCAATTTTAATAATGTGACCAAATCTCCCCAAATTGAACTCCATGCCCTATCCAATTGCCCTAATTTTGAGCTCAAAACTCTTTATAAACATTCCACATATCAAATTATACCCTCAATTGGCCTTGTTCAAGCCTTAATCTCACTCAATTACAACTTGAACCAAAATCCCCAAGTTTGCCCCAATTTAGCCATACGCCCAAATTCCACCAAATTGACTTTTTAATTTAGTTGAAAGTCACTTGAAATCCTTTCAAAACTCCTCATGAAATGTCACTACACCAAATTAAAAATTTAATTGACCCAAATCTTGATCCAAATCCAACCCAAACTCAACCCTAAGTTCATCCCCAATTCTAAAAGCCCAAGCCCTTAAGTCAATCAAAAAGCTCAATGTTCAATTAAAAGGCAACATGACAATTTTTATCCTAATCATCCATTTAATCAAAATCATTCCCTAAGTTTCCAATTCATGTAAAAATCATTCCATATTAAACCTCATGAAAAAAACCATCAAGATACCCCATAAAATCCAAAAATCCTTTCTCATGCAAATTGACCAAGCCAATGACAAGTCATGAAGCAATCCCCAAGCCATAGGTGAGCCATATGAGCCTTTGCCACCTCATCAAGCTATTAATAGCAAAAGTAGGGGCCATTTTGAAGCCTCCTTAAAAAAGTTTTTAACCCCTTTAATGATACACTCTAACCCATGTATAGCCAAATCCAATGGATGGGGACTTCTAGCTTATCCACCCGACCTTGGCCAGCCATGGGGAGTCACCCAAGCCATTTTCATGAAGCTAAACCCAAACTAAACCCATGTTGACCAAAACCCCTTTCCTCTTCAATTAATCACCTTTACCCATGCATAAACCCAATTGGTTGCACATTAGCCCACCACTAATCATCTTCAGTGGGATGGTGATCTGAGCCTAGCCGACCAACCACCTTGGCTACAAAAAAACCCAAATCCAAGAGCTCTATATAAGCCAAAACCCAAAATTGAACCCTCCAAGTGGAAGCAATCCAATTGTCCATTGGAGCCTTTCTGCTCTCCACATAGGCAACATCCCAGCCACCTCAGCTTGGCCTGAGAGCCACCATGGCCCCTCCTACTTAAATGCCCCCTTCACAATCAAGGGAGGAGTTATTGAAATTCCTTGGGTAAACCCTAGAAAGTTATTTCGAGAGCTTCTCCTAGCTTCCCTTAGTGCAAGCCCTCTATTTCCAACCACTCAAACCCACTATATGAGCTCAATTTTGGAGCACAAAATCAGATCAAAATCAAGACATAATTCCCCATAGCTCTACAATGCACCGAAGTTAAATTAATTGCACCCACACCATCTCTTGAGTTAAAAAAGAAGATCCTCCATAAAAGCCCCATCATCAAACCACCCTAGCATAGACTTTGATCAACACTCAAGATCGGCCTTGGTCGAAATCGTACGTAGGCAATTCAACATGACCAAAGGCTTCATCTAGGAGCTCTCTGGACTCAACTCAAACATTTGGAAGAACCCAATTGAGGCCACACCTCTTGGGTAAAAGTATTGAATTCTCCCTTCAAACCAAACATATTTTAATTCTCCATGCTCTTAGAATTAATTTAAGACTTGAATAACCATATGAATATGTTCTCCTAGTCTAGACGAGTTTATAGAAATAATCCGCACTTGATTTGGTTGAGTATCAAGAAAGATATTAGGTCTAGAAGTTGGACACCTTACAGGTTTGGTCCATCGGGGACGATGACGGAGGACCGTCCGATCACGCGTTTATCCAGTGGACGGTTGTGATGGAGCCGAACGAGGATATGGTACCTGAACCGTGGGCTGACTAAGCGTTGAGGTATTTGGCGGCGTCAAAAAAGGAAGCACCCTGTGGAAAGTTTGGAGATGCCAAGGTTGAGGTGGCGTCGCGGTGGATAAATAGAAAAATCAGGATTTTAGATATATTTAAATGACCATATCTTTAAAAATTCATAACTTTGCAGAGAAAAATCATGAAAATAAAATAAAAATACTCTCATGCTCAGTGAACAAAGAAGAATAATGTGGAAATTGTTTCTTGTATGTTTTTTAATTAGGTAAATTGTGTATTTCTTATTTGGATTTTCCATTTGCATGGACATTTCACCATGACTTGATTTTTGGGGCTTTTGATCTCTCTATCATGAGGGATCTTCCTTGACTTTTCCAAGGTCACGGGAGACCTCTAAATAGAAATCTCTATTTTTCAAGCATATCATTTCTATTTTGGTAAAATAATTATAAAAATTAAGGTATTCATTAGAAAAATACAAAACATGTTTTGATAGGTTAAATGTGGTTAGAGGACTCTAGAAAAAATATAACTTGCTTTAACACATTAAAAATAACCCTAATCATCACCAACCCCTAAAAATAAAATATAAATAAATTGGCAAAATATAAAACTAAATGACACAAAAAAACTATTCTCCACAATAATTTAATATCAGAGGAGCTCCCCATAAAAATTTCAAGTCAATTGTTTTCTAAGTCAAGATATTAATTTTAAAGTCTTATAATAAATGAAATGACATTTTGGCACTAAAGTAATTATAATAATTAAAATAGAACTAAAAAAAATCACAATATTAGTTTGGGAGCTCCTTATGACCAGAGGGACATAAGAAAAATAAAAGTAGAAATAAAATAAATACTTCATTTTTAAGTCTTTTTTAAGTATTTAAATAAATAAAAATTAATAAAAAATCATGAAAATTACAAAATTGTAAAAATATACTAAAATGTCATATTTGGCTTCCTAATCAATTGGGACTAATTAAAATATTTTTCCTAATTTTCTAAGTTAAGATATTAATTTTTAAAGGATTATAATAAATTTTCTTTAATTTTCCACAAATATAATTCCAATAATTAAAATATAAAGCACAAAAAATATGAAACTTATTTCTCTTAAAAAATATTAAACTTAATTTTCTACCTAAATAATATTTTATATTTAATAAATACCCCAGAAATTAAAATAATAACAAATAATTTAAATAAAAAAATTAACCTATAAAAATCATAAAAATTAGTCTAAATGGTCCTCTGACCTAAGTAAACTTCCAATAATTTTCTTAAGGATAGAGTTTTTGTCTTGTTTGTGTTATTGAATTTTCATTAAAAATCCCTATTTTTGCATTAAAAATAATTATAAAATTAAATAAATTCAGAAAAATCACATTTTCTCTTCTGATGTTTTAACTAAGCCATTATTAGGGCAAAATAAAAATTTTAAAGTCATCTTGGGATTTAAGCCATTATTAGGGCAAACCGAAAGGGTAAACGAGTAATAAATGATCTTAATTGACATGTCTTAATGATTGAATAATGAAAGGGAAAAATGGTAGCAACCAACCTCACTTTGGTCTCATTAAGGATAAATTTGTAATTTCTTAAATTGATGAAAGCGTAATTGAATAAGAAGATTTTAAGGTGAGGGGTTTGACTTGGGAAGATTATAACCCACTAATTTAAAACTCAAATTAATGGTTCTAAAATGATGTATGATTTCTGATAAATATTAAGAGCACAAACATTTAAAATTTTCTAAAATTACAAGTCTACCCATTATGTTTTAAGGGTTTAGTGGTGAATAAGGTTTAATAAAAATTTTGCCTAATGAGGTTTAGAAGATGACCTATGATTAATTTAAAACTTTTTAAAACACTACAATCCCATCTTTAAAAATCAAACCGGCTAAGTCCCTTAATTAAGCCAAATTTCCCCTAAGGGCTGTTAACCTCACTTTTGGTTGAGGTTTAATTTTTCCTCTTTAGTAGCCTAGGGTCTAGCCATAGGAATTTCTTGTTGACTATTTCTAAAAAACTAGAAAAGAAACCCTCACCATTAGAAATTCTGCCCTCTTATTTACTCAACATGAAGCTCTACATATTGGTCATAACCTCTAGCACTTAGTAGGTGGGGTCATTATGGGGGAGCTCAAGGAGAGTTCCCATAGGACTATTTGACCTTAGGGTTAACCCTAGGTGTTGGTCTAGGGCTAAGGCACTCACTTTCACTCACCACACTCACTCTCACTCACAATCAGTCACAACCCTAAAACCTAATATTTGTTGACTTTGATCCCTTGATCTTTTGAGAGACTCATGTAGATGGTACCCTAACCCACTAACCATAGGCTAGGTTTTAGATAAGACCAGTACGTAGAGGACATAAATGGGGATTCCATTTTTCCATGGCTCATATAGGGTGGTTTGCACCCCAATTCTACCAAAACTATCCAACTTGGCATTTTGCCCCAAAATCTTCCAATTACCTAGATACCCTTGGAGCCCTAAATTTGGCAAAAAATTCCAAAATTCCTAAATCCACCCAAAATACCCAAATTTGTCCAAAAGTCTTTTCAAACCTTTTCAAAACACCCAAATTACCTAAAACTACCCAAAAATTCCAAATTTACCAAAATACCCCAAAAATGACAAAAATTACAAAAAATGCCCTTCACACCCCAAACTTTCCCAAAACCTCCAAAATCACTCCAAATGTCTCCAAAAATAATTTGGACCCTTCAATTGAACCTAATTTGGCCAATTTGACCATTTTGACCAAAACCCAAAATTACATATAAAGGCCCAGCATCCCCAAATTTACCTCAAATG
>NW_018221409.1:7462-17281 GCF_001263595.1 Phalaenopsis equestris
TAAGCCAAACTTCAAACCCAATTTAACCTATCCAATGTGTCTAGCTCTGATTGGTGTTTAACATCTTGAAGTCCTCCACCTAAGCTCCACATTGCACCCAAATGGAGGCCATGCTAGCCACCCCAAGTTGCTTTATGTAAGCCTCACCCCCAAAGCCAAGAAAAAAAGAGCTAAAATTTTCTTAAGGAAACTCTGCAAAATTGATACCAGAGACTCCTCAGCTCAAACCCATCGTTTTTCCCCACTGATGCCCACCGTGGAAGATCAATTTTGAGCTCAAGTTTCTGCTAAAAACTAGAACATAACTTTACACAGCTCTGCACTTCACCAAAATCAAATTGCTTGTGCACACACCATCTCTACAGCCCCATCAAAGCCCCCTCATAGAGAGCCTCTACCCTAGACTTTGATCAACACCCAAATTGGGTCGTAATCGAATTTGGGTCTAGGCCTTTCACCATAGTAAGAGGCTCAATCCCTAACCTCCTTGGACCTTCACGAAGAAAGGATGTCTAAAGGATGAATTTTCATTGCCAATACTAGAAATGATGGTAGATATCGCTTCGACACATGAAATTTTCTCTCTTATGGATGGATCATTGGGGTACAACCAAATTAAGATGGCTCTAGAAGACACAACACTTACAACCTTTAGAGTGCCTATTAGGATTTTCTGCTTTACAGTGATGTCGTTGGGATTGAAGAATGTCGGAGAAACATATCAAAGAGCTATGACAAAGATTTTTGGGGACCTCATTCACAATCAAGTGGAATGCTGTGTGGATGATTTGGTCATCAAGAGCAAACAGAAAATAGACCATTGGTATGATTTAAGGATTGTGTTCGAATGATTACGATAATATAATCTCAAGATGAATCCCTTACAATGCGCCTTTGTCATTTTCTTCGAGAAATTTCTGAGATGCTTTATTTTCTTCTTTGTTCGTTATCGGGGAATTGAGATTTACTCGGATTACAATAAAGCTATCTTGGAAATGCCTCCTCCCAAAAACTTGAAACAACTACATTTCTTCCAAGAGAAGTTTGCATTTCTGAGATGCTTTATTTATAATCTCTCAGGTAGGTGCCAGTCATTCTCGACGTTAGTTAAGAAGGATGTCAAATTCGTTTAGGAAGAGAAATGCCAGTGGGCTTTTGAGGACGTTAAATAATATTTAATGACACCTCTTATTTTGGCAGCCCATATCCCAGAAAAAACTTTAATACCTCATACCACGATCTTAGATGACTCTCTTGGAGCCCTATAAGCCCTAGTCAATGACAAGGGTAAAGAAAATGTACTCTACTACTTGAGTCATCATGTAATACCGACAGAACTAAAGTGTCCACCAATTGAAAAGCATTGTCTAGCTTTAATCTTTGCTGCTGAAATGCTCAAGCATTACATGATTTTTCATAAAATTACCTTACTTTGAAAGTTAATTTATTGTAATATTTGATGACCTGACCAACACTCTCTGGACGTCTAGCAAGATGATTGATGATTTTGTTGCAATTTGGTATAACTTTTGTTCCCCTTTGTGCTATTAAGGGACAGATTTTAGTAGATTTTCTTGCTGCACACCCAGTTCCAGCTGAGTCCCCTCTTAATGAAAAATATCAGATGAACATGTACTAAAAATGAAATTCTCTAGTGCGCAACGCTGGGAGATGCACTTTGATGGAGCTTCGTCAGCTAGAAAAGATAAAGGATCAAAAATAGTTATTCCAGACAAAGCAGGAATTGGTTTGATCTTCATCACGCTAGATAAGGGCATGCTAAAATTCTCCTATCACCTGACAGATCCATGTACCAACAACAAAGCAGAATATGAAGCGTTAATCACTGGGTTGGAGTTGGTGATCTCGATGGATATAACAGATGTTGCCATTTATGGTAATTCTCAAGTCGTTATTCAATAAGTCATCAAACAATACAAGATTTTGAAACCAAGGTTAGCATAATATCATCAGTACACAATGAGGCTGCTAGAGTAAATTCCAAATGTAACTTTATATCGGATTCCTCTGGGTATAATGCCGATGATGATGCCTTAGCAAAACTTGCAAAAGAATTGACGTGTCCCTCGGAGGGTTCCATTGACATTACAGTACGAGGAAGACATGTTATGTTTGAATCGACTTCAAAAATCTACACAAGCTAAAAAAAAGAAGAAACGATGATTGCAGTTGCTGATATCAATGAATATTGGAGCAAGCCATTGATAGAACATGTGCAAACTGGAAAGCTGCCAGAAGATAAGTCAGCAATGCACTACTTCACAAGAAGGGTTATGTTTTGCGCTTTAGTAGGTGATGTCGTCTACAGAAGATCATTTGATCAGATGTGGCTACGATATCACCACATCACAAGAAGCACAAATTATTGTCAAAGAAGTACACGCCGGACTGTATGGTGCTCACCAGTCAGGGCCAAATATGAAGATAATGATCAAGAGACTTAGATATTATTGGCCAGCAATGATGTCTGACTACATGGATACATCCAGAAGATGTCACCAGTGCCAAGTGCATGGGGTGGTCTTGCACCAACCTTCGAATGAGTTACACCTAACTGTTTTCTTGTGGCCGTTTGAGTGTTAGGGCACGGATATAATAGGTCTGATAAACCATCCATCCTCTAAAGGACACAGATTTATACTTGCCGCTACATATTACTTTTCTAAATGGGCAGAGGCAGTGCCATTACGAGAGGTTACATCGCATCACATCCTTCAATTTTTCAAAAGCCAAGTCGTCTACCATTTTGGAGTTCCACACAGAATAATTTCTGACAATGGGCAAGCCTTCAAGAGCACAAAAATCAACAATTTCATCAAGCGGCACAGGATAGATTGGAGATACTCTACGATCTACTATCCCTAGGCAAATGGCCTGGTCGAGTCCTGCACATTTAAAAAAGATTCAACTTCCTTCTTTCATAAATCTCTAAGAGGTGACTTGATAACTCTTCAAAATGTGTCCTAATTTGATGTATTCTCCAAAGGATGCCTTCTTTCACAAGTCTTCTAACCGTATTTTTGTTTGTAGTGGTCATAACTACTCTCTTTAACCAATAGGTGCCTCAAATGTCCCTTCAAAATTTGGTAAAATAAAGTAAACCATCACATAACTGCATCTGACACTTAAGCGTGGGGCCTCTTGCACTTAGGCGTGGCCTTCTCTGTTTGACCGACGCTTAAGCGCCGGATTTGACGCTTAGGCACTAGAACTCTTTTGCACCATTTTTACATTTTTGCTCCAAATTTGATCCTTTTTTACTCCTTTTAGTAATTTTCATTTTTATTTACTTATAACTGAAATATAAATACACAAATAGCTTCCATTAAAGCGCAATATCTCAAAAATAGGTATAAAAAGGTGTCTAAAAACACTATACATTCTAGGTGTATCAAAATCTCCAAAACTTAAAATGTTACTTGTCCTCAAGTCACACTTCAATCTTTAAAAACCAAATAAGTATGATATGTATATGAGTATGATAAAAAGTTACTAAAATTTAGATTTAGAAATATAGTAGTTCAACTTAAGAAAAAATATTTAGTAAATGAGACCAACTTAAAGTTTAGAAATTTTTAATGTTAAGAAATATGAATATATAAGTTCCTATTTAATTCAGAAATATTGTAAATTTTCTAAATTTAGAATTTAGTCCTTTTATTATCTCCACTTAAAAATTTTTATTAAAAATAATTTTACTTACCATATTATATCCCTAAGCTTAAAAGTTTCTCAAGTCTTATACTTTAAAAAGTTCAAAAGTGGAACCAATTTTTGATTAGGCACTAATCCTCAAGCTTCTCCTCCCTTTCTTTTTCTTTTTCTTTTTCTTTTTATTTTTCTTTTTATTTTTCTTTTTCCTTTTCTTTTTCTTTTTTATGCTAGGATTACTATATCTGGATATGCCTTTAATGGTTTTGAATTTCATTTCTCCTTTCCTAAAGCAAAGTCCTGATATAAATCTTTTTCTTATAAATATAATAATAGCTTTGAAAATTATTTTTAATAAAACAAATTTAAGTATTAAAAATAAAAGTCTAAATTTCTAATTTTTTCAAAAACACAATTTTTCTTACTAAAGATAGTTACACTAGTTAGCATTTTCTATGCTAAAAATTTTTAACTAAAAGTTTTTCTTCATTATTCAGGAATTTCTGTACCCTAATTATACAAGTATAAAATTAAAAATGGGAGTAAAATTTAATTTTCTATCATTTTCATATCAATTCAATGTGTAAAGATTCAATAGACTTTTAAGTAGTGGGTACAAACATAAAAACAAACTAACACACCAACTTTGATTTCCAGTCTCAACATAAAAATAAACAACATAAAAATAAACACATAAAAATAAACACACTAACAAGATAAAAGAGAAATGCAGGGTAGCAGTTTTCTGAGTTTAAAATTTAAAACTAAAGTTAGCAAGATTTTCAATTTTTCAGAAAACATAGAAATAAGTTCAATCCTAACAAACATAAATGTTTAACAAGATTAAACATTTTAGCAGCAAATATATATAACGATTACTTCCCTAGAATTTTAAAACAAACTACTACAAAACACAACATCACAATACAATTAAACAAAATAAAAGTCTCACATATCACATAGTCTAAACAGGTACACAAATGCAAATGTAACAAGTCCAAACTTACATAGTTCAACACAATTTACAAACATAAAAAAAGTAACTCAGTCCTCGTCCTCATCATCCTCGGAATCACCGCTATTCCAAACAATTGTAGACTCATAATTAGGATATCTAGGATATGGAGGAAATTGCACTCCTTATTTACCCCTAATGAGGTTTTGCAGAGATGAATGAAATTTCTCCTCATTATCACTTTTTATTCTATTACACCCATCAATACGATATGCAAAGCTTTCAAAATTTCTTACCTTATGTGTTGTATAATTTATATTGTCCATCATCCTCTGCAATAATTGACTTTGAGTTTCCGTAGACTCACCATTAGAAGTAGAAGTTCGTGAGGTAGATGGTTTAGATGTAGAAGCAATAGACGTTTCCATTCCATAACTCCTTGAAAATCCTCCTCTCCAGCCAAAAATAGAATTCTCCGAATTTGACTTCACATTTACACATGTAATTGGATTTATAGGGAATAGTACTTCCTCTCAGCTATCATATATCACTCCAGCCTACTCACATAAAGAAAAGATTAAGGGAGCATATCCCAAACCCACAGTAGTAACGACAGTGGCAGAGCTGATGATAGTCTAATAGATCAAGCTCCTATGTTGATGAGCTTGCCTTTTTGAATACAATAGTTCAACGTTCCTCTCTCAATGGTAACTTTACTGAGATGATTTGTTGGTAATAGACGGGTTGAAATAAAATAGTTCCATGCCTTCAAAGGTGCACTCAACTTTAAGGTAGAAAAATTGACTCTTCTTTCATTTGTAATTTTCTAGATCACTCTTCCAAAAGTCAAATAGGAAATAATCTCATCTAGCTCCATCTCAGTAGGACTATAGTTCACATAAAAACACGAAGTATCAGGTGATAGATGGTAAAACATATTAATTACCTCTGGTGAAAAAGGTACCAATTTTCCACCAATTTTCCTCTAACCATAAATCGATCATCTACAGCCTCGATTAGGTTTGCATAAGACTCCTTGATCACCAAAATAACAACCATAGCAGGAATACAACAAAATCATTTCCATTGTCGGCGAACGATCAGATATTCTACGGATCCACCTATATTTTTGAAACATCGCTCCTGAATAAATTTTTATGATTATAGAGCATCACTATACCTATCTTGAGCTTTTGAACCCACAAAATTTCTCGAATAAAAGTGATTTTTTCCTTTACTCCTTTTCATTCTAAGTGTCATTCTAGAAATTTCATAAAATTTCACAATAACTTCAAAAATCAAGTTTAATCTACTAAACTTAACTCCTATAAGCACAAACTACACTTTCAAACTACACTTTCTATGCAATTTTCATAGATTTTTCCTCATTTTTCACAATGAATAGTGAGACATTTTTCATCATGAATAGTGATTTTCAATTTCTTCAAATGTACTGAAAATACATGGTGAAAATCCAAAATTTTTACATAGAAGTAAAGCTCTTACCTTAAGAAATCCAAATCTAGCAAATTTTTCTCAATTTCACCAATAAATCTCCACGAAATGGCTTGCCCTAGACTTCTAAATTGTGAACTTGAGAGGTTGAAGGTGACAGTGAGAGTAAAAATGCCAATTTTTGGTGTTATTTTGTCACTTTTAACCGTTCGCGAACCGGTTTTCATTAACCGACGCTTAAGCGCGGATTAGTGGCACTTAGGTTTTTGCCTCTCGGGTTACATCACACTTAAGAGCGAGAATGTGACGCTCAGGTACCAGTGCACAATTTTGATATTTTTGAACATAAGTAAAATGAACTATAAGCTTAAGTATACCACCCATAAATGGTCTTATAACACTTAAATGACTATTTTCCTCCCCCTTGACTCTCCTTTTTCTCAAAATTCTCCAATATAACTAATTCAATTTGAGGCTAAATATAACACAAATATTCACAAAAACAAACATATACTTTTATTCACAAAATTCTCACTCCAAATCATTTCGGATGAGAAAATCTTCTAAATACAAACACTAAACAATCTAACATAAACTCCAAAAATAGTATTTAACACTTAACACATTAAAAAACAACTCCTAACAACAAACTTTAACACTGAAATTAATTCCATTCTTCATTTATTGGGATAAACTACGGTTTTTCATTAGTCTCTCCTTGGGAAATCATAATATATAGTTGGTAAAACGGAGGGTGGTGACGAGCTCTGATACTATCTTCTTCTATCCATTTCTGTTTGAGATACATCTCCTTATTTGATTCCTCTATATAACTAGTATGGCTAAATTGCATTTTCAATTGCCATCCAATATGCTCTAGATGAGCTTGAATCTCAATTACCTTTGTCTCAAGTAAAGCCAAGATAGTCTCAATTTTGTTGATATTTTCTTATATTCCTTCAATACTAATAGCTAAAAAAATGTTATACATCTCTTATGCACTTTCAATAATGAATCTCTTCCTCATGGTCTCTTCTTTCTTCTTCAAACCCATTTCCCATAAAGACATCTTCTTAAAATCTCTCTTTGTCTTAGACTTTTAGGGCTAAAAATGATCTGAGGTGAAATTCCTTAACAAAAACTATCTACTTATAGGCCAAAATCCTTCCAATAACTCCTAGGCACATCCTAAAACTTCCTTGGCAAGCTTTAGTCAACCAATTGGTGGTTAAACCTTCTAAAATCCGAATTTGCACATGGTTTTTAACTCCTGCGCTTAAGCGCCGAATATTGGCGCATAAGCACCAGTGCTCAATTTTGCACCAGTCAACTTAACGTCCAAATTCTCATTTTAACATGTTTAGATCACAAAATAAAGTCTTAAAATCAATACGAGCATATAATAGTCTCGAAAAATACTACCCAAATTTTTCTTAATCACACACAAACAACAATCGAAGAAAAACACACTGATAAATATGGGTTGCCTCCCACAAAGCGCTTGATTTAATGTCGTTAACCCAACGTAAACAATGCTTATTCTGGTTGACCCAACATCATTCGATTGTTAAATTTATGTTGATCCCCTACTAAATAAGGTTTCAGTCTATGCCCATTCACTTTAAATATTTTCTCAGTTTTAGGTTCTTTAATATCCACAGCACCGTAAGGATAAACTTTTATCACAACAAATGGGCCCATCCACCTAGACTTAAGTTTTCCTGGAAATGATCTTAACTTTGCATTAGATAGCAAAACTTGTTGCCCTGGCTGAAAATTTTTAATAAGAATCCTTCAATCATGCCACATCTTCATCTTTTCTTTGTAAATCTTAGCACTCTCATAAGATTTAGCTTGATCAAGAACTCTTATCCTGGGGCATGACTTAGTAGGTCAGCTCGATCATGAACTCACCCCGCCGCAGATAGATAGTCAGGGGATACCTTTTTGGTACCACATTTTAGTGCAATAAATATGATGCTATATGTATTAGATATGTTCAACTTATGATATGTATTTAGCAAGAAGATACTTTCAGATTTACTTTTGACAGCATTCAACATGTTGTACCTTTTAATGCTTTGGCCTATCTTCAATCTGAAACACCTGTTTGAAGCAGATTAATGAAACTTCTTTCATAATTCAGTTTGTTTCTTGAATTTTCCTTTTGTGTGATAGATCAAGAGCCCCAGAACCATGTGTTGGTTCTGAGCTACAGTAAACGAAGAACAAAATAATAAAAATTTGATAATAATAAAAGTTCAAATCAAATACTCTTTTGATAAATCAACAGACTAAAATTAAATTTTGAAAATATATTTTGATAATTAATTGTGATAAAAACAATAAGAAAAGAAAATAAATCTATTGATTTGTTTCTCTCGATTTCGAGGTTTCTTACTCTTTGCTCGCGCAACGTGACTATCCTTGTCTGCACTAATTTTCTTCACATCCAAGTAGAATTTCACATTATTCACAAAATCTCACAAAATTGCACAAATTTTTCTTTGCTAATGCCAACCATATCACATACCACATATATATGAATTCAACACCAAAAATTCTCTAAACTGCTTTCGGAATCAGTACCTAAATTCTGATTCCTTCCATTCAAGGTCGGTACCTAAATTCCAACTCTCTTCTAAGATTGATACTTAAATTTCAATTCTCATTTCGAGGTCAATACCTAAATTATGATTACCTCCTTTCGAGGTCGGTACCTAAATTCTGACTCTCTCTTTCTGGATTGATACCTAAATTTTAATTCCTATTTAAGGGTCGGTACCTAAATTCTGATTCCCTCCTTTTGAGGTCGGTACCTAAATTTTGATTCTCTTTTTGGGATTGATACTTAAATTTAAATTACCATCTCGGGGTCAGTACCTAAATTCTGATTCACTCCTTTTGAGGTTAGTACCTAAATTCTGACTCTCTTTTCAGGATTGATTACTAAATTTCAATTCTCATTTTGGGATTAGTACTTCAATTCTGATACCTATATTTCGAGATCGATGACTAAATTCCGATTATCTTTCTGAGATCGATACTTAAATTTCAATTCTCACTTCGGGATCAATACCTAAATTTTGATTCCTAATATTTGAGGTCGGTACCTAAATTCTGACTCTATTTTTGAGGTTGATACCTAAATTTCAATTCTCATTTCGGGATCAGTACCTAAATTCTGATTCCTATCTTTCAAGATTGGTACCTAAATTCCAGTTCTCTTTCTGAGATTGATACCTAAATTTTAATTCTCATTTCAGGTCAGTAACTAAATTCTTATTCCTATCTTTTGAGATCGGTACCTAAATTTCGATTCTCTTTCTAAGATTGATACATAAATTTCAATTCTCATTTCACGATCAGTAGCTAAATTCTGATTCCTATCTTTCAAGGTCGCTACCTAAATTCTAACTCTCTTTTCTAGGATTGATACATAGATTTCAATTCCCATCTCGTGGTCAGCACCTAAATACTGATTCTTATTTTCCGAAAGCACCTAAAACTTGATAATTTAAAACCCACTCTCCAATCCCCAGTGAGAGTTCCAACTCATTGATTTTTCCTTCATTTCGATCGGATATTCACTCACTAATTCCCCAGTAAAAATAACTAGCACTCAATTCTACACCTCTTTCTAGGTCTGTCGACTTAAGAGTATGTATTTGTTTTTTTGATCTCGTCGGTCAACGCCATTATGCACGGTGTGCTTGCTCAGCACACCACACCTATTG
>NW_018221410.1:0-1179 GCF_001263595.1 Phalaenopsis equestris
TAGATGTGACATTCAACATGAAAGCAAAAAAAATTACCCTCTCATTTCTTTATCTTTCATGTCCATTTCCCATCAATGAGAAAGTTGATGACATCGTTCAGTGGGTCTTCTATTGAACTGAAGGTTTCATAATTGGGTTCATAATTGCAGCTATAGGAGTCTGAGACTTCATAAAATGAGTTATTGCGGATGGCACTAAACTCAACAGAAAAACCCCTCACTCGAAGGGTTCCATCCTCAGAATAGAACACATTGACATAAAATTCTTTCATAATATTCATAGAAGCCTTATTGGTGGTATAACAGAAGTTTTCACACCCTCCGTTTGGTAATAACTTGTTCAACTTATCCTCCTGGACTCTCAAAAATGACATCTTGTATACATTTCTTCCCTTCAAATACTGAAGTAAATCTCGACTGAGCCTTTGCATTGACGAAGCAAGACTCGTCAAACTCAAGTCACCTCTTTTGTCACGGAGCGATGTCAATCTAATCAAAATTATAAAAAATTCCAAAATACTCTTCAAATACTCAAATATTGGCTTCCAAGAGTGAATCTAAGAGTTCATATCTAAATTCCATGAATTTCTTCCAAATATTTTCTCCACATTCTCAATTTTTTCGGCTCTTCTCAATGTGGAAGAAATTCAAGGTAAAAATCAAATATTTTTAGTTTGGAGTGAAGCTCTTACCGAGATATGATAAAATCTGGTGTCTAAATGCCTTGAAATCGCCCCAAATCCAAGATCTTCAAGCCCTAGATCGAAATTTTCATTTTTTAAGAGGAAGGGGAAGATGAATAGTGGCGGTTAACTAGTCAAAATCGCAGTTAAAAGTGTTTTTTTTTTTGGATCTCGCCATCGGCGGGGTCTTTAGTGCCGTCAGCAAGCTCTATTGAATTAAATAGCCTAAGTCTAGGGGAAAATCTACGATCGGCAGGGTCGCTAAGTCTCGGGAAAATTCCGTTACGATCGGCAGTGTCGATGGCGTCGTCGACAAGATTTTTAAAATTGGTTCAATTTCCAAATTTTTGCAATTTTGGTCAATTTCAAGCCTCGACGACATCCGTTCAATCATTCTAGACATAAATTTTAAGTGATTAAATGATGTACTAACCCAAATAAACATTCACAACACAAAACCTTACAATTATATATAAATTCCAAGAGTTACAGTACA
>NW_018221410.1:1627-3592 GCF_001263595.1 Phalaenopsis equestris
CACAATAATAGTCATATCATTCTCATCTTCATTGGTTGGGAACTTCTCGGTTGGGTCCAAAGGCTTCCAAGGTAGAAGTACTTTTTCCCAATTCTCATAAGATACTTAGAACTGACTGCAAAGTAAGAAAATTGTTGAAGGATGTCCAAGCCCATAAGTTGATCCATGAACGATCAGGCCCAAAACAATCTTCACAATTATCAATCCAATATTGATCGACAGCCCCATTTGGATGCAGTAATTCAGAATAGCACTTTCCTTAGTAACTTTATCGATCCTCATCGTCGATAATAGTTTTGCAGAAATGAAGAAGTGCCAATTTTTAGAAACGGGGTTTAGAAGTGTTGCAGAGAAACTAACATACCCGTTTTCTCTCATTTCTCAGTCTTCAGTCTCGTTCGTCAAATATTGGTAGATCTAATTCATTAGGTTTCTTGTCTGGAAGAAGTTAGAATAATGGCAGACAGGAACATTCTCGATCATATATAACTCATTAGTCCATGCAGGAGTAAAATTTATCCATCTAGCTCGCACAAAGACGACTCCCTGGTTGATTCCATGCAAATAATCATAAAACTCCTTCACCATAGGAACACTTACGGCGGTTGTAGTGTAGCACATCACTTCCCATCCTTGTCGCACAATCATCTCTTTAATGGTTGTCGAAGGATTGTTCAATCCTCGTTTCACGAATCCTCTTTCTTTTGTTAATCTCCTCTTTGTCAGCACTTTATTCAAGATTCGCTGCGCCTCGGAACTAATGAACTTTCTTCGATTAAACACTCAAAATCTAAGGTTTTCAATGGAATTGGACAACATATGGATGAATTTGGTGGAGTTTCAACACCTGTAAAAACCATCATGTCCAAGAAAACTTCTAACCCCTCTTACCTTAGTAGGAGGTGTTAATTTAGATATAACTTGAATATTTGCAGGGTCTGCTTCCATACCATTTTCCAAAATTTTATGCCCTAACACAATTTCTCCTGCAACCATAAATTGACATTTCTCCCAATTTAGAACTAAATTAGTTCTTTCGCATAACTCCAAAACTTTTTCAAGATAATTTAAGCATACGTCAAAAATGATGTTCCAAATATATAGAAATAATCCATAAACACTTCTAATTCATCATCAATTAACTTACTAAATATAGACATCATACATCTCTGGAATGTTGCAGGTGCATTACATAATCCAAAAGACATTTTTTAAAAAGCAAAAGTTTCAAAATGACTAGTAAATGTTATCTTTTCTTAATCCTCATGAGCGATATGAATTTGATGATAGTCGGTATATCCATCTAAAAAATAAAAATATTTGTGTCCAGCAAGTTTATCCACTTTTTGGTCTAAAAATGGTAAAAGGAAGTGATATTTCCTAGTGACAGTGTTTAATTTTCTATAATCAATGCAAATACGCCACATAGTAACTTATCTGGCAGGTATTAATTCATTATTCTCTTTCGCTTCAATAGTCACTCCTCCTTTCTTAGAAACACAATGAATTGGACTTACCCAAGGACTGTCCGAAATAGGATATATAATTCCAGTGTCCAACCATTTCAAACTTTCCTTCTTGACTGCCTCTTTCATCATTGGGTTTAATCTTCTTTGTGGATCAACTCTTGGTTTATATTGTTCATCCAATATAATTCTGTGCATAAAGCTTTCTTATATCTTTTTAATGTATCCAAAAGTCTTTGCTCTTGCAAATCATTTAACTCTGAAGATATAATAACAGGTAATGTAGATGAGTTTCCAAGAAATGCATACTTCAAGTGGTTAGGCAATATTTTCAACTCAAGTTCGGGTGATTTTATAATTGACAGAACTAGATTCTTATCAGCATTTCCTGTAATATCCAACATCTCAAACCTTTGTTGAACATAATTTAATTCTTCATTTTCTATGTCGTCCAAAGTAACTTTATCTTTGTCTTCAAAATGTTCTTTCTCTTCAAAAT
>NW_018221411.1:0-457 GCF_001263595.1 Phalaenopsis equestris
CCAGAGAAACCTTTGGAAATAATTTTATGGGTTAAATCATTTAAAACATTCTTAAATTTTCGAAATACTGAATCACTAAGACAATTGATTTTGGAAAATATAAACATTTAAATGACTTGATTTTTGATCTCCATTGTGATTTATGATCCAGAGAACTCATCATAAAACATCAAACTCACTATAAAAATTTCAAAATATTTTGAGTTCATTTGATAATTTAAGTTGATTTTTAAAGATAAATATGACTCTTAAAACTTAAATGGTTTTTAAAAATCAAAATATAACTCAAAAAATTATGAAACTTCATTTTTTGAGTTCTCCGTGATTAGGGGTGCTTTCTAAAAATAAAATAATATTTAAAATAAAAACTTAATTTTTGGCCTATTTTAAATATTTAAATAATTAAAAACTCATAAAAATCATAAAAATAATAAAACTCATGGAAATATTCTAAATT
>NW_018221411.1:2126-2488 GCF_001263595.1 Phalaenopsis equestris
ACGCTCTAATCAACTTTAATATGCCCTCATAAAATTTAAAGAACTTCAACCATAGGGTCACCTGATTTGACATTATAACTTGACACACTAGATAACTCAAACTCGTTGCGGCAAGGAGCTTGGAGCTAGCTTGGTGGGCAGCACGACGATCTTCAACAGCAAAATTTGCCTTCCCCAGGTAAATCAATTTTCCTTCCTTAGACTTAAAACAACAAAGCCATAGGACTTCGAGGTTTCTTTCTTATGCAACGTAAATCCTCGCATCATCTTAGGCCTTTGTATAGCTCTGCTATACAATATAAGCCCTAACTCGTCTTAGGATTCTGAGGTTGTCGTTTGTCATGACCTAAACCCTCACACCC
>NW_018221411.1:2508-2797 GCF_001263595.1 Phalaenopsis equestris
TCAAAATAGTTTAAAGCATTTTTAAAACAAAAAAAAAAAAAAAAAAAAAAAAGAAAATTGGCAGGATGAAACACCTAACTTGAATACAAGCACAAATGCTACATAAGAAGTAAATTCTGACGCTATATGCTTACGGTAGGACAATCTGACGCTGGTTCCATGACATCCCCTAGTTCTTCTTTCTTTGGATTCTACAATAAAATGTTCCAAATTTGAACCAATCCCATTTCACACCTCTACATCTAATTTTGTTGAAGAGTCCTACCCTTTGAAATTCCTTGAAGATAAT
>NW_018221411.1:2828-6192 GCF_001263595.1 Phalaenopsis equestris
GATGTAATTAACTATAGGGGCTTGCCCTTATAGGAAGCATGTCCGAACACAGCTTAATATAAACCCTATTTAATCCTTTATATTAAATAGGGGAACTTGTCGGCAAATACAAAGGTTTCGCAGACCAAACGGACGTCATACTTTCCTTAGTTTATTTTGATCGAGCCTCATCCTCAATTCTTGTGTTTGTCCTTCTGGATAGATACAAGATTTGAGGTACAATGCTCTTTCATTTTAAACTATGAAAATATGAGGTCAGTTTGATTTCATACTTCAACGTCCTTCCGAAGCGGGCGACGGGATTTCGATTCCAGCGACCGACAACTTCTTACGGGCAACCTCACAAACCAATCCCCGAAATAACGCCGACACATTCATAGCAGCCTAGTTGGTGGTATAACAGAAATTTTCCCACCTCAGTTTGGTAATGACTCGTTCAACTTCTACTCTTGGACTCTCAAAAACACGATCTTGTATATATTTCTTCCCTTAAAATACTGAAGTAAATCTAGACTGAGCCTTCGCATTGACGAAGTGAGACTCGTCAAACTCATGTCGCCTCTTTTGTCATGGAGCCATTTCAATCTAATCAAAATTATAAGAAAACTCCAAAATACACTTCAAATGCTCAAACAATGGCTTCGAAGAGTGACTTTAAGAGTTCAAAATTAAGTTGCATGAATTTCTTCCAAATATTTTCTCCACATTCTCAATTTTTTTGGATCTTCTCAATGTGAAAGAAATTCAAGGTGAAAATCAAATATTTTTAGGTTGGAGTGAAGCTCTTACCGAGAGATAAAATCTGGTGTCTAAACGCCTTGAAATTGCCCCAAATCCAAGATCTTCAAGCCCTAGATCGAAATGTTTGTTTTTTAAGAGGAAGGGAATGATGAATAGTGGTGGTTGAATGGTCAAAATCACGGTTAAAAGTATTTTTTTGGGATCTCGCCGTCGGCGGGGTCGTCAGCGCCGTCGGCGGGGGCGGCCGCGCCGGCAGCGCGGGCTATTTAATTAGCGAGGTCTATTTAATTCAATACATAAGTCTTGGGAAAAATTCACCGTCGGTGGCGTCGATGGCGCCGTCGGCGAGATTTTTAAAATTGGTTCAATTTCCATATTTTTTGCAATTTTGATCAATTTCAAGCCTCGACGACATCCATTCAATCATTCTAGACATAAGTTTTAAGTGCTAGACACGACATCCATTCAATCATTCTAGACATAAGTTTTAAGTGATTAAATGATGTACTAACAGAATTCACAACACAAAACACAAAATATCACAATTATATTTAAAATCCAAGGGTTACAATACATGTTACACGAAACACATAAGTTTGGTAGTTTCTCTATCATAATACATTCATTCAGCGTTGTAATCTAATCCACAACACTCTAAACGCTGAAAACAAACATTCTATGCTCAATCTCAACTATACTGAGATCTAAAAGCAAAATTCGAAATCACATTAAACACATAATTTCAAATCAAATCACACACATAGACATATAGGTAGTAAAGTAAATATACTACTCTTCTGATTCAGTGCTTGTTTCTCCTCTGATATCACCCATCGATTGAACATGAATGAAGAGGTTATAGAAGGGTCAATATAAGAATTCTTCAGTAGAGTCCTCTTCTATCAATCCCATCTTTCTCATGAATTGTATCAAACTTCCTTCGATATGTCCAGAGTGATCAAAATGCTCTTCAATCCTCCAGTCTAGATGATCGAAAAAATCAGAGATATTGTTAATTGCATTCATGACATTTTGTACCTCATTCTCCAGTTTCTTGATTCTACGCAGGATCACAAGTGTCTTGTCGTGAACTAAAGGCTGAATAGGAAGTGAATTCTGAGACGATTGATCCACAATAATAGTCATATCATTCTCATCTTCATTGGCTGGGAACTTCTCGGTTGGGTCCAAAGGCTTCCCAATTCTCATAAGATACTTGGAACTGACTGCAGAGTAAGAAAATTATTGAAGGGTGTCCAAGCCCATAAGTTGATCCATGAACGATAAGACCCAAAACAGACTTCACAATTATCGATCCAATATCGATCGGCAATCTCATTTGAATACGGTAATTCAAAATAGCACTTTCCTTAGTAACTTTACCGATCCTCATCGTCGGTAATAGTTTTGCAAAAATGAAGAAGTGTCAGTGTTTAGAAATGGGGTTTATAAGTGTAGCAGAGAAACTAAGATACCCGTTTTCTCTCATTTCCCAGTCTTCAGTCTTGTCTGTCAAATATTGGTAGATCTCATTCATCAGATTTCTTGTCGGGACGAAGTTGGAATAATGGAAGACAGGAACATTCTCGATCATATATAACTCATTAATTCGTGCAGGAGTAAAAGTTATCCATCTACCTCACACATAGATGACTCCCTGGTTGATTCCATGCAAATTAGCATAAAACCTTCACCACAGGGACGACTATGGCATCTGTAGTGTAGCACAACACTTCCCATCATCATCGTACAATCACCTCTTCAATTACTGTAGAAGGATTGTTCAATCCTTGATTCACAAACCCTCTTTCTTTGATTAATCTCCTCTTTATTAGCACTTTGCTGAAGATTCATTGCACATCGGAACTAATGAACTTTCTCCAGTTGAACACTCAAAATGTAAGGTTTTCAGTGAAATTAAAAGCCTTAGGGATGAATTTGGTGGAGTTTCAATTTGCTTTTGGGGTAATAAGAATTTAAGAACCGAATTTGGAAGTTTATAAGGAGTAAATCCCGCCTAAAACCACCAAAAATTGCCATTTTAAACTCCAAAAACCATCATCTCACCGTTCTTGCCGTCGGCGGCAACGACGCCGTTCTAGCTGTCGATGGAGTCGATGGCACTACCGGCGAGCCTTTAGAATTAATTGTCTGGACTCTCGGGAAAAACCCATCGTCGGCGGCGGCGAGCACACCAACCATCAGTGCCCAAGGCAAAAATTTCACAGTTCCGCTCTTGTCCGAATGCGTTCCAATTTTCTTTATGGATCCAATTTTTATTATGATTCAAGGGTAAATATGAGTAGTAGAGTTCAATACTACCATAAACTAACAATAATTTCAAACAAAAACACTATAATCACAATAAAAATAAAGATAACTATGGGTTGTCTCCCATAAAGCGCTAAGTTTAACGTCGTCAGCCCGACCTATTCAAGTATTATTCAGGTTGACTGACCATTAAAATCTCTTTAAAATTTAGTCTTTTACCCTCAAAATACAGCTTTAATCTGTGTCTATTTACTTTAAATCTATTCTCAATCTTTTGATCTTCAATTTCAACAGCTTCGTAAGTATAAACTCGAGTCACAGTAAAGGGTCCTAACCAACGAGACTTCAATTT
>NW_018221412.1:0-350 GCF_001263595.1 Phalaenopsis equestris
CTCGGTATGGTAGAATACTACAAAATAAGCAAAGTCAATAAAAGGGATTCGAGTTCTATGAAGAGGTTTAGGGAAAGTTTATCAACATATCGGAGGGCCTGGAGCTATGGAGCTATATACTAGGGTTTTCTCTGAAACCGATGAAAGAAGCATTCTGGACCGCATCTTCAATTTAAGGGATAGAGGTCGAGTGGGCCTTCCCATGGAGAGAACGTATTCCGAGCCAAAGAAATGGATGCGGGGAAAGGGAAGAATCACCATCCAATGCGACTGTTGCTATAATTTTACGAACGAAAGACAGGGAAATTCGCCCGAGATCCTCAGATATGACCAAGTGGATCCGTTACCAC
>NW_018221413.1:0-1119 GCF_001263595.1 Phalaenopsis equestris
CTATTAACAGAGAGCCTACCAAACACCACCTTAGTTTAAGTATTTATATTTGTTAAATTATAATTGTAATTTTAAAAAATGAACTGCAGGCTCGGAATACTGGTGGATTTTTTGTCCAGGTCTACCATTACCGGGTTCATGGGAGGAACGGCGATGATTATTATTTTACAGCAAATCAAGGGCTTGCTTGGCCTCCAGCATTTTACCACCAAAACAGATCTGGTGTCCGTTGTGCACGCCGTCTTTCAAAATCGACAGGAGGTTTCTCTCTTTTTCTATAGAAAACTTTTTTACGTCTCCTCTTCTTCCATGTAATGGTAAATTTATAATTTCTATAAAATTGGAGTTTTCGATCAGTTCCTAATCCTGCCATTCCAAACATGCATGGAACAAATTTGATTGCGGGTTGGCCTCACAAAAACATAAAACTTGATTGTCTCAGTGAAAGACCATTAAACAATTCATTTTCATTTGTTGGATCCTTTTTTGTATGGTTAATTTTCCGCTTTGAAATTGGACAGATTAAGCGACCTATTCAGATGATAATGGATACGAACTAGCGATTACTTGTTTAGGAGATTTAAATTCTCATCTTTCTATTTTATAAAATCAAAATGCCAGCTAGTTATCTTTTCGTTATTTATACAAATTTAAGAATTTTTATACTGATTTAAGAACATTACTAATGAAAAAGTGGATCATTTTCATATGAAATACGAATAGGAAAAACCTAAAGTAGTCTCCAACTGCAAAAAAAAAAAAGTACAATTATGGATAGTTTTATTTTATTTTATTTGGTTAACAATTCAGCAATGATCAAATTATCTTTTACTTATTTTTAATTGTGGATTCTGTTTATGTGCAGTGGAAATGGCAGAGCGGGATTTTAGGTTTGGGGTTTATAGTAATTTTACTTTGTGCTCGACGTCTGGTACGTAGGGACAAACTTTGGCTCTTTTTTAGTTTAATTTCTTTTGTTGTTTAGTATTTTTATACCTAAGCATAAAGAATATTGCAGAAAGAAAAAGTACCAAGATTGTTTTGGGTAAATGCTATTTCTCCGCTGGCTGTGGTTGTGATGGGAGGAGTAATTGCCTTGGCGGTTGATGGGAATAACCA
>NW_018221413.1:1427-10206 GCF_001263595.1 Phalaenopsis equestris
TATATATATATATATCTGTTATCTGTTATACCTCGCTATTTATTAAAATAGATGGCTAGTTGAAACTTTAATGCTAAGATTATAGAACTGAAAAACTCAGAAAGCCTTCTTTAAAGGCATTATTCAATTGTGAATCTCAAATTTCTTCAACTTCTTTGCTTTTTGCAAGGTGGGTGACTTGAAGAATGGACTAAACCCAATTTCAATTTCTCAATTACAATTCAAATCTCCATATGTTTCAATTGCTTTGAAAGTTGGTCTGATTTCTGGCTTGATAGCTTTAGCGGTATGGTATAAAGATAGGGCAAAAATATTGTTTCCTTTCTCTAATATGTATTCCATATGCAGGCTACAAAATTTTTTTTAATGACATTGTTTAATTTTCTATTGCAGGAGGGAATCGCAGTCGGCAGGAGCCTGGCATTATTTAAAAATGAGAAGATAGATGGAAATAAGGAGATGATTGCATTTGGAATTATGAACATTATCGGTTCATTCACCTCATGCTATCTAACAACTGGTAATTAAAAATAATGCTTGTTTTTTTCCTGTTATAGCCATTGAATTAATTGTTTCTCAGGTTTGGGGCTCATTTTAGTTCTTATTGTGAAAAACGATATTTTGAACAAGTAGTTTCTTTTATTTTTTTTAATAATCATTATTTATTAAGACTATCACCTCAACAATCTCTCAAATAAAATTATTTTCCATTAAAACTAAAATCTTGTAAAAAAAGTTTATTTCATTTAAAACAAGGGTTTTTATCCATATGTAATCAAATGAAGCCTTACATAATATTAAGTACGCACGAGGAAAAGGAACTTTATTAATGTCTTCATACATATGTGTGTGTACTTAAACAAATACTAGCCATACAATGGAAAATAATTAGCATTCGGGTTACTCACATGTCAAAAAAGATTTTACATTATTGAAATGTGGTATTTTAATTACTAACCTTTGAATCTTAAAAAAATCTAGGATTAAGCTCCCATCTGAGATGAATAGTAATATTTATATATATATATATATAGATAGATAGATAGATAGATAGATATGATGTGAGGATTGTAGTTTGAGTAAAGAGAAGGCCAATTTCCGGAAAAAAATTTATCTACATTATTTCACAAGTAGAATATGTTTCTATGTATTCAATTTTTACATTTGATCTTGAAGTTATGATTTACCTTTTATCTTCTCCCTAAGGCAATTTTATTTTGGAAGGCAGTAGTCATTTTATCAAAATTAGGTTTTTGATGAAGTAGTCATTTTATCAAAATTTCATAGCATATCTTAAAATTTCTAGGACAACATTCAATTTTTTTTTTCTATGAATTTGGCATATATTGATCTATTATATCAACAATGATGTAAATACATTGTAATGATGTAAATATAAGTTGATTAACAATCAAGCAGAAAAAAACTTACCAAGAATCTCTTCAACTTGAACCACGAGGATCATCATTCTAGTGGAAAAATAATACAAAAGAATAAATTGTTTAGTTTTGCTACTTCATAGACCAACTTTGGCAATAACCTTCGAGTTTTTATTGAACATAAGTACTTTTTTTTTAACATTTCTTATAAATGCTTACAAAACTTTCTCTCCCTCTGTTTCATGCACATCACAAATAGACAACTTTGAAGGGAAAATCACAAGGAAAAATCATTACTAATATTTTAACAGAAAGCCAATGATAATTATTTTCTATTAAGAGAGAGAGAAATAAATCTACTGAGACACAAGGAAAAAAGATTTAAAAAAATCTTTGGAAGCCTCACAGGATATAGAAGGTGTGAAATGCTTGGGTTAGAGTTTGATGGGGTGTAGCGAGGGAAAAACTCGAGTTATTGGTTGGCCATAACTAAAAAAAAAATGAAAAACTAGATCTGAGTTTAGATTCTTGATTTGGAGAATATTTGTAAACTTTGAATTTTAAACCATTGAAAACCTTATAGGGATGTGTTTAGATATTTTGATAAATTTGAAGAATTTTTTATAGCTTTTGATTTTTTTTTTTAGGATTTTAAAATCAAACTGGGACATGCTAAATTTTAAGTTACAAAACTGCCTAGAATAGGATACTTGGCTTTGAAAAAGTGGTTTATGGCCAAATGAAATTTGAAAAACATCTGCAGATAATAGAGGGATGTCTCTCGATTAAATTTGACGGTGGATGGGTCAAAAAATTTTGTAGAACAAGAATAAGTTGTAATTCGGTCATGTCTCGTCTGGCGACACCAATTAGGATTGCTTAAGATTTTTTATGAGAAATATTATGAAAATTTACCAAAATTTATTAAAAGTTACATCAATACCAAACTTTAGCTCCGCATCCAAAAGAAGAGCAGAGTAAGTGATGAGCAGAAGAAGCCACCATTAGGCTCCAGATATAAAATAATGACAATGAGAAGTTAGGCATTGTTAGATTGAGTAGATGTGATCACTTTATTCGGTTCTACACCACATAACACTTTGTTTGACATTGTCTAATTTGCGCCATTTTAATTAAAAAGAGAAAAGATTGGTTGTTTAAAAAAGACCACAAACCCAATTGTTTACTTCACGGAGTGATTAAGTTATAGGTTTAACAATGTATTAGCCAAAGTATAAATGAAAACAACAACTCTTAATTATCCCAGAGCATAGTAATAAACAACAAGAATATATGTTGATTTTTTTTTATTAGTTCTGATGAAATGGTCATTTAATTCTTTGTTCCTATTCAACAAATTAGAACACTGGTATTAAATGATTCTTATTTCTTCGTCCAGGACCCTTCTCAAAATCTGCAGTCAATTTCCATGCTGGCTGCAAGACTCCAATGTCCAATGTGGTTATGGCTATATGTATGATGCTGGTACTTCTGTTCCTGACTCCCCTCTTCAAGTACACGCCACTTGTCGCTCTTGCAGCGATCATCATAGTCGCCATGCTCGGACTCATCGAACTCCATGAGATGAAACATCTTTTCAAGGTGGATAAGTTCGATTTCTGCGTCTGTTTGGCTGCATTTCTGGGAGTTATCTTTGTCGATATGGAAGTCGGCCTGCTTGCATCAGTAAGTATGTTTCATGATTGTTTTATATATTTTCATATATTTTGTTGAAAACTAAAGCAAAAACTTCATCTTCAGGTAGGCTTATCCATAATAAGAGCGCTGCTACATGTTGCCAGACCGTCAACGTGCGTGCTTGGCAAGGTGCCAGGAACCGAGCTGTACCGTGATTTGGAACAGTACCCTGAATTAACTACCATTCCTGGTGTCTTGATCTTGCAACTGGGTTCACCTATCTATTTTGTCAATGCAAATTATTTAAGGGAGAGGTAGAAAACAGCACACCAAGGGCTCCTATTTTCTCCACCAGTCTTCGCTCTTCTAATTTTTTTTCTCTTGCAATCTGTATGTAAGGATTACGAGATACTTGGAGGCTGAAGGGGACATTATCAAAGAGAAAGGACATGATTTGCAGTACATTGTATTTGATATGAGTGGTTAGTATTTTTCTTCTTTTTTATGAATTTTTTAACAAGCATATAATGTCATGTTGGCTCATAATCATTTTCTATGAATATCGTATTAAAATAATAAAAGCTAGTGAGTGTAATTAAAATTAAAGAAGGAAGGTCTAATAAATTTCATAAACTTGAACAATGTGGCGCTTGAGGTCTCAAACTGAATATATGTTTCCTTTATTGTTTGCAGGAGTGTGTGCCATTGACAACACAGGCATAGGGATGCTATTTGAAGTCCATCAAATGCTTCGCAAGAGGGAGATCCAGGCAAGTCACGTGTATCATAATTACTTGAAATAATACGAATGATTGTATGTGCGTATGTGTGTATGTCTGTATGTATGTTTGTATGTATGCCTGTTTGAAATCTACTTTGTTTCACAGGTGGCACTAATAAATCCAAGATTAAGAGTTGCGGAGAAGTTAGTGGCAGCCAATTTTCTCGATGCGGTCGGAAAGGAGTGGGTCTTCCTTTCCATCAGCGATGCGGTCTCGGGGTGCAGATTTACACTAAATCAAGCCGATAACCTTAATGAACAAGAAGTTTAGCTGGTTCATCTTTTTTATGTATCTATATTCTTTGTGCATGAAGTTGAATCACACACACATGTAGACACATGCATACATATCAATCGACAAAGCGAGAAACAGCGGCATCCTTTGAATCTTAACATCAAGTACCAGTTTGACAGTCCACTAAGCTATACTTGTTTTTTTTTCTTCTTCAGCGTGAAGAGATAGATAAAGATATTTGTAACGTAGAGTAATTACTTATTATATGAATTAAATGGATAATGTTGTATGAAGACTTTCTTATTCATACATATAGGTATACGTATGTATGTATGTATGTGTATGTATGTATATATATATATATATATATATCGTATACCCCAACACTTACAAGTATACCCAACACAACATGTATACACCAAAAATTGATCAAAAAGCCTGTGCAGCATTAGAGAAGTATGAGAGATCCAATCAGTCCACAAAACAGGACATGTGAGAGCCGTTTGCCAAATTGTAACAGTAGCCATACGACCATAGAGCATCACAATAATCCAATCCTGAGGGAGACCCATTTCCTACAGAAAAAAGGAAGCTAAACCAAACAGTCCCTGTAGCAGCAATTCTCCGTCAGGGAAAGAACTAGTGTAGCATCCGAATGAAGCACTAAAGCAATCCAACAACATAACATCCTCCACAAGTAATGAAAAAGAAAACTATCAACTGATAAAGAATCCATCCATTCATAAAAGTGTCCTAAAACCTGCAGAAGAGAGGGTGGGGAGTAGAAAAATGAACCAGCCAACATAAAGCACAGTAAACTGCGCCAGATTGCTGCTAATAAAATGCTTAGCAGCCAATGCATAGTGCTAATAATAGTGATCAAAACAGTGTCATCCCAAAACGAAATGCAATAGTGACAGGAAAAGTATACATGGCAGGCATCATATAACTCCCAAAGGTTGACGAGCTCCCAGCCAGGACTCCAATTCCAGGGCCACATAATTAGCAAGATAAAATGGTGATAAAGCTTAAGCAGACCACAGAGGATCATCAGGATCATCAAATAGTAATGCATTGTAAAAAAAATCAGATAAAGCTAGCTTCTAATATATGGGGCATCCAGCAAATCACTAGGAAGGAGAGTGTGAAGAGGAGGAGGTGTATCTCCAATAAGTATACCAGCAAGCCCATTTTTATATAACCAGTCCGCAGGAGCATTCCTTTCACTATGATTGAAGCTATATTGTATTATAAGATGATAACTTCCAATGATACCCTTTATACGTTTTAGCACACTAATGAAGTACCAAGCATGCTTTTTCTTTCCAATTAAAATACTAAACTACCATTGTGAATCTAATTCCATCACCAAATTTCTGAATCGGAAAGAAACAAAAACCTGCAATGCTAAGAGAACAACCCAAGTCTCAGCCTCAAGAGGGGATGATTAATTAACAGGAGAGGCAAAGAAAACGAGGCACTTCCAAGTATTATCATGAAACAAGCCACCAACCCCAGCAATATTAGAAGACCAACTACCATCAATATTAGCTTTTATCCAACCTTGGGAGGGTGGTCTCCAACTAGCCAAAGTTGGTCTCCTACCTCTCCCAAGCGTAAGAAGAGTTCCAGATGCATTTAATGCCCTCAAAGCTTTGTGATAGTTGGACAATATAAGTGAGACAGTGGTAGTGGGGGTGGGGGAAGAGGGATTATATTTATAGCTATTTCTAGCCAACCAAATAAACCACAAAACAACTAGAGAAAAATAGTGCAATTTATTATGTATATAGCTTGCTTTCTTCCAAGTAGCAAGCAAATTTTCCAATCTCAAATATTAGGGCCAACAAATTATAGTGAAACTCCCAAACTTATCCTAAACTTCTCTAGCAAAAGGGGATTCATAAAACAAATGATAAAGAGACTCAGCAATCCTCTAGCAAATATAACAAAATGAAGCAAGTCTCAAGCCTTTCATCTTTAGAATATCATCGAGTGGTAACATAGTATTAAAGTATCTCCATAAAAAAAAAGAAATGGAAGGAAAAACATAGTGATGCCATATATAAGTACTCCATTTCCAATGTGGAAATTTGTGAAGTTGGGCATAAAGCATTTTAGTAATAGAGGTTATGGATCGAAATTTACACATAAGTACATCCTTCTTAAACACATTTAATGGAATTTTAGCAATTAAGGGAGCTTCCTGCCTAACGAAAGACACAAGTTTAGTTAAATTCTAGGTATCATTCATCCAACAATCCGAGACAAGTAAGTTTGTGTCAGATAATGAGTGAGATGAAGTTGTAAAATTTAAAGTTCCCCAATGATCATGACAAAAAGAGATATTCCCATTACCCACATCAAAAAATATGAAATGAGAAGCCACATTTCTAGCTTGTACTATAGCCTTCTAGAGTTTAGAGTCACCAAGCTTCCATGTGACAATGGAGGGGTGTGTAAAAGTGCAATATTTGTGATGGATAAACTAAGCCCATAAAGAGTCTTCAACTCAAAATTTGAACCACAGCTTGCACATGTTTATATCAATAATCTGTTGAAGTATTTTAAAACCAAGTCCCCCAGAAGAAACATGTTTACTAATCTTATTCCAGTTAGTCCAAATTTTGCTGGACCAAGCACAACTTCAAAAAAATTTGTTAAAAAGCACTTCAATAGTTTTTTCGGTGCTTTTCTTAGTCTTTAGAACCAGCATAGCATATAAAGGTAGACTAAAAAACATGCTTTTCAACAAAGTAAGCCTGTCACTATTTGATAAAAAAAGTGTTCCTCCAATCATTTATTTTGGATTTGATTTTTTCAACGACTTTATCCAGTTGAAATTGCTTCCACTTTCCTCTGATGATATTCATACCAAGATATTTAGTAGAAAGTTCTGCAAGTTTACATCCAGTGAAAGTGGTTGCCCAACTTTCAACATTATGATGCACTATTTTTGAAAAAAAAAGAACATTTGGCCAAATTAAAGAGTAAGCCATATGTTTTCTGAAATTCAGTCAAAAGATAAAAAAATAGCTTTAATATAAGACTTGTTGGCATTCCAGAATAAAATACCATCATCAGCATATGCAAGATCGCTAACCATGAGTTTAGATTTATGAGAATATTGGATGTGAGGATGTTGTATATGGAAATTATTAACAAGCCTAGAAAGGTAAACAAAAACAATTATGAAAAAAGTAGGGGAAAGAGGATCCCCCTGTTTTATGCTATATGTAGAAAAGAAATCATGAGCTTTACCATTAACAAGCACACTGTAATGGTTATTTTCTAACCATATTTTGATATGTAAGTAGAATCCTTGATGGAATCCATTAGCCTGTTGAATATTAAGAATGAAATCTCAACTAATGGTATCAAAAGCCTCTTTAATGTCAAGTTTAAAAACCATATTTTCCCCTCGACATTTTTTATCCATGTTTTCAATCATTTCTTGTGCCAGGAGGATGTTATCAGCAATCTCTCTACCCTTTATAAAAGTGGATTGATGTGGAGAGATAATCTTTGAGAAAAGTGGTTGAAGCCTATTCACAATCAACTTACTCAAGACTTTAGAAATAACAGTGGTAAGAGAAATAGGATGAAAATTGTCCAAAGTAATCTTTTCCTTACCTTTAGAGATAAGCACAATTAAGGCAGAGCTAAAATACTTACCTAGGTCATCCCCAAGAAAGAAACTTTGAATAGTAAGGATAACCTCCTTCTTGATGATATCCCAGCAGTTCACATAGAATGATGAAGAGAAACCATATGGGCTTGGAGCTTTGTTAGGAAAAATGGATTGAAAAGCAGAGAGAATTTCAATTTCATCAGGAGCTTGAGTTAAAGAGAGGGTGCTAATGTAACTTCTTTCATCAGCAAATAAATTGGAGTCTACAGGGGTAACTTGTGATGTAGATTGATAAAGCTCAGTAAAGTCAAGCATAACATTTTCACCAATATCCTCAATGGTAGTTAAAGTAACTCCATTAACAATTTTGATCTTCATAATGTTGTTTATGTTTCTTTTATGTTTTAAAGTAGTGTCGGCGTTATTTCGGGGATGGTTTGTGGGGTTTCCCGTAAGAAGCTGTCGGTCGCTGGAATCAAAATCCCGTCGCTCGCTTCGGAAGGATACTGAAGCATGAAATCAAAATGACCCCATATTTTTCATAGTTTAAAATGAAAGAGCACTGTACCTCAAATCATGTATCTAGCCCGAAGGAAAAACACAAGACTTGAGGATGAGGCTCAATCAAATAGACTTATGACATCCATTTGGTCTGCGAAATCATTTTTATTTGTCGACAAGTTCCTCTATTTAATACAAAGAATTAAATAGGGATTATATTAAGCTGGCTTCGAACAAGCTTCATAGAAGGGCAAGCCTTTATAGTTAGTTACATCTTAGATAATCAAAGTTATCTAAGAAAACTCTCAAAGTAAATATTATCTTTAAAGAGGTCAAAATGATAGGACTTTTCAACAAAATCAGACAAAGAGGTGTGAAAGGGGAAAGGTTCAAATTTGGAACATTTTGTTATAGAGTCCAAAGGAGGAAGAACTAGGGGATGTCATAGATTCTGAGGAGAACCTTGGTGACTTCCCAAGCTATCATATGGTTTGGCTTCTATTTTGAGGAGAAATATTTAGGTGTTTCATCCTGCCAAATTTATTTGTTATGGCTTACATTCGTATGAAACAATTAAACAAATAGCCTAGAAGATGTGAGGAGTTAGGTCGTGA
>NW_018221413.1:10330-10820 GCF_001263595.1 Phalaenopsis equestris
AAGTCCTATGGCTTTTGCTTAAGTCTAAGGAAGAAGGAAGATTGGTTTAGCTGGGGAAGACAGGTTTTGCTGTTGAAGATGGCCGTGCTGCCCACCATGCTAGCTCCAAGCTTCTTATCGCAACAAGTTTGAGTTTTCTAGTGTACAAGTTACAATGTCAAATCAGATGGCCCTATGGTTGAAGTTCTTTAAATTTTATGAGGGCATATTAAAGTTGATTAGAGCGACACCAGTTAGGATCCTACAATTCCCTCGTTCCGGCATCATTATTTTCTATTGGATTCACTTAGTCTAAATGAACTTATCAAACCCAACTTAATGAGTTCCATAATTTCATTTAAACCGTGGAAAGTCTCGTTAGCAATCGTAGGTTACCTCCTCCGAGGGATTCCCGATCATCCGATAGAGACATCTTAATTTAGTTGAAGTTGTAGTTTTGTGTGATGTTTGTGATTAAATTTTGAGTTGTTTTATATTTTGAATGTTGTGG
>NW_018221413.1:11875-12514 GCF_001263595.1 Phalaenopsis equestris
AAGATTAAAGGTTACCCATTCCCCTCCTTGAATTAAGCCTAAATGTTAATTAAGGCAAGATTCCCAAAATTACACATTTGCCCCTAAAGCTTTAACACTTCATAATTTGTCAAATTAAATTCAAATGACTTTGGAATTTTTATTATACCTCGTTCATGGCTCAATTAAGACATCAGAGGAGAAAATGTGATTTTTCAATATTTATTTTAATTTATATAATTATTTTAAGGCAAAAGTAGGATTTTTCAAAGAAAGTTCCTAACTTGACCAAGGTAAATTATAATCCCTTAAAATTTTTACTGGAGGTATACTTAGACCAGAGAAGCCTTTGGATCAAATTTCATATATTTTTGAATTCTCTGTGATTTATTAGAATTATTTTAAATTCTGGGTTATTTAATAAAAATAAAATATTTTTAAGTGGTGAAAATTAAGTTTTGTATTTTTGAAAAATCTCCTTAAGGTGAGAGAACTCAGAGGAGTAAATTTTATATTTTTCTGATTTTTCCTTGATTTATTGGAATTGTTTTAGTGAAAACACATTTTTAGCCTTTTTTAAAAATTATTTTTTAAGCTTTGAAATTCAATATCTTTATTTAGAAAATCAAGAAAAATATTCTAATTGTTCCTTGGTGGTTA
>NW_018221413.1:12559-13021 GCF_001263595.1 Phalaenopsis equestris
ATGAGTTTTATTATTTTTGTGATTTTTATGAATTTTTAAATTATTTAAATATTTAAAATAGGCTAAAAATCAAAATTTTATCTTAAATATCATTTTATTTTTAGAAAATACCCCTGATCACAGAGAACTCAAAAAACTAAATTTCATAATTTTTTGAGTTATATCTTCATTTTTTAAAAACTCATTTAAGTGTCAAGAGTGATATATATCTTTAAAAATCAATTTAAGTTATTAAATTGACTCAAAATATTTTGAAACTTTTATGATGATTTTCAATCCTATATATTTTTATTTCCTTTTCAGGGATTGTTTTCAATTCTTTCTTTTTCCTTTTTCAAGTGAGGATTACTATATCTGGATAGCCTTTAATGATTTTGAACTTCACTTTTCATTCCCTAAATTTGAAACTCAAAGCATTCCTGTACCTTATAAATATTTCATAGTTCTTACATCATTGAGCCC
>NW_018221413.1:13449-14864 GCF_001263595.1 Phalaenopsis equestris
CACATATAAATCATTAGAGGAATTTCTTGGTAATGAAATTTTGAAATAAGTATAAAACTAAAACAAACACAACATTTCCTAACACAAACACAATACTAAACAATACAATTAAAATTAAAATGTGAAAATAAAAAACACATTACATTACAATCCATAATACTACTCAACATCTATTAAACTACACATGCAAATTCAACTATAACACTAACTTTATAATAAAAATTAAAATTATCTAAAAATTAAAATTTTATAATAAAAATTAAAATTATCCAAGTACACAGAATAATAAAAATGAAAGTCCAAATACACAAACATCTATTTCTACTACAAAAGATCACAAAAATAAAAATACAATCATAAATCAAATTGGAGATCAGAAATCAAGTCATTTAAATGTTTATATTTTTCAAAATTAATTATTTTAGTGATTTAGTATTTGAAAAATTTAACGATGTTTTAAATGACTTGACCCATGAAATTATTTTTAAAGGTTTCTCTAGTCATGGTAGACCTCCTAAAATTTTCTTGGGATTTAGTAACCAGTATGCTAATTTCCATGATTTTTTTAAAGAAATGGTGTGAAATAACTTGAAAAATATGGATCTCTATATAAAAACCTCATCTGACTTTGGAAAAATCAGAGAATGTTCGCCCTTACAGAGGCTACAACATGTTAAAACTTCAAGCCAAGGTGCTGTGTCAATATGCATGAAGGATCAAATGATTCCAAATAGTATTTAATTAATTAAAAATATTTTATGCATCAAATGGACTTGAAAATTATTTCACATTATTCTTCTCTATTTACTGAGCAAAAGGGTATTTTTATTTTATTTTTGTGATTTTTCTACACAAAGCTATGAATTTTCTAAGTTAAAGGTATTTAAATAAATAGGAAAAAGCCCTATTTATCTATTCAAACTACGCGTGCTGACTAGATCCTAGGGAGCTCTAAAGGCGTGCGTGGCGCGCTCTGGTTGGACGCCGCCGTCCAGGTAGCTTGCTGACTCGGACCGCTGTTTATATCTCGAAGCGCTGTCCGGCTCAATCTCCCCTGTCCATTTAATACACGCTCGATCGGACGGCTCCCCGTCATCGTCCCCGATAGAATGATCCCGTGCTCGTCCACACTAAAACCTTAAGATCTCGGCCTAGACTCAACCAAATCACTTCGGGTTTGATCCTATGGACTCATCTAAGTGAGACGAACATATCCATATGGTTAAGATGCCATGAAATCAAGCTTAAGTAAATGGAGAATCAAAATAAGCTCGGGAGGAGGAAAAGTTTTATACCTTTGCGGATGAGCTGGCCTCTAGGTTTGATTTGGGTGAGGTGTCATGGGGGTGGCTCTCAATTTTGAGATTTTTTGGCCACTATGCTGGCCGGCCGACCAGGGGGAGGTGGCTAGGAGC
>NW_018221413.1:14874-15213 GCF_001263595.1 Phalaenopsis equestris
ACCCAGAGGAATCCATCACAGCAATTTAATGCAAATGTGCTTGGATTTGGCAAATATATCTTAAGCATGTGCATTTTTGGAAATAAGATCCCTTAATTTAGGGGACCTTTGGTCCATGGCTTGATTTAGGTGATTTCATGGTGTTTGGACTGGTCACTAAGTCCAACTAATGGCTGTGGTGGAGTTAATTTTGTGGCCTTAGGGTGGTTAGGTCACATTTAGTGCATGGGTCCTAGTGAGTGGAAATGACCAAAACTTGGGTTTGGGCTAAATTAGACATGTCAATTGGCTCAATTGATTGTTTAATTTGGTGTAGGAGACCATGAGGAATAACTTTCA
>NW_018221413.1:15964-22446 GCF_001263595.1 Phalaenopsis equestris
TGAAATTGGGAATATTTGGGATTTATTGGGATTTTCTGGGAATTTTTGGAATTTTTGAAATTTTGGGTCAAAGAGGGGTATTTTGGTAATTTGGGGGTGTTTTAGGGGTAAAAGGCCAAGATGGGTATTTTGGTAGATTTGAGGTACTAACCATCACCAATAAGCCATGGAACAATGGAAACCCAATTTTGGGTCCTCTACATAGTGGTCTTAGCTAAACCATAGCCCTAGGGCTAGTAGGTTTAGGGGACCATCTGCAAGAGTATCCCAAAAGATCAAGGGATCTAAGCTAGAAATTTGAGTTTAGGGTTGTGAGTGATTGTGAGTGTAGATAATGTAGTGAATGCCTTAGCTCCAGACCAACACCAAGGGTTAACCTTAAGGTCCAGCAATCCTAAGGGTGACTCAACTTGAGTTTCCCCCATAGTGACCCCACCTACTAAGTACTTTGAGGTTAGGACCAATATGTGGAACTTCAAGTTGAGAAGAGAGGGGTAGAATTTCTATTGGTGAGGGTTCCATGACTAGTTTTATAGGAATAGTCAACAGGAAAAATCCTATGGCTAGACCCTAGGCTACTAAAGAGGAAGAACTAAACCTCAACCAAAAATGAGGTCAACAAGTAGCATGAAAATAATTTGCATTTCTGTCACCAACAATAAAGGAGATATCATTTGCTTTCTGTTGGAGGAGGCTTTCCACCAAAGTAATTGCATCCAATAAAGATAGGTGAGCTTGGGCCACAGCTTCCAACAAAAGCAAATGAGCTAATATCTTGAGCCTCTAAATGATCCACCATTTGCTAAGCATCCAGTACTTTGTTATGCACATTACGAAAAACCTGATGATTCCATTTTTTGAGATGAGCAACAAGTTTTTTATGTATTTTCCACAAGATGAAACAAGATGTCCCAGCACCATCAAATTTCCAAGCCTGTTGGACAAGACTAAAAAAAGTATCATGAGAAGTCCAAATATTAAGAAATTTAAATATGATAATAGTAGGTTTGACATTAAATGCTAAAGTAAGTAGGATAGGGTTATGATCAGAAGATGCATAGCTCAAGTGTTGGACCCGAATGGTAGGATAATAATTAAATAAAAAAGGTTTCCCAAGAAAATATCAAGCCTTTGTAAAAGAAAACCTTTTCAACAAGTAAAGGGTGACCCAGAATAGCCCAGGTCAAAAAGATCAGCCCCAACAATGAAATTACAAAAATTATTTATGAGGGTATTATCACATCTACCACCCCATTTCTTCTCAGTAAGTTTCATAAACATGTTAAAATAACATCCCACAAACTAATTATCATTCATAATATCACCCATAAACTCTAATTTCTGCCACAACAAGTATTTATCCTATAGAAGTGAACTGGTATAAACAAAAGTGACCCATCCATGAAAGTCTTCCATCTTAAAATGAGTTAAAACAAATTTCTCCTCATCATCCACAATAGATAATGTAATAGTATGTATCTAAAAATCCTAATTTTATTATTTTTGTTGCAAAAGGACTGATAGATTTTGAATTTATGCAAAATCCTATTTTTATTAACATGCACTAAAGGCTCCAAAATGTCTAGAATGAAGATTTTATGGACCCTACAAAGATATTTGAGTCTATTAAAGAAGGGTCAGCCACTCCCTTCATATTCTGAATCATAATGTTAAACATGATGTCTTAAGCCAGCCCTTCTAGAGGATCTAGCAGGGTTGCCTAATTGCTCTCCATCTGAGTAGTAGTTGCCTTCTGGTATAACGTTACTTTCATTAAGCTGCAAAAGTTCATTGTTTCTTTTAACTTTCTTTCTAGTGTGCTGATATGAGATTTTGTATATGTAAATATTTATGAAGTTGACACCACTCAACGACGTCAAAAATTTGATGTAGCCAGATTTATAAAAAATATGCAATATAATCCCAACAAAAATACTTTTTATAAAAATAATTTATCTTTTAAAACTCTTTTTAAACTGCCAAATCTATTTTAATATCAATGCAAGTATATGTATCGTTCAAGTAATAAAGGGCTCTAATAGAGTCATAAATCTCGATCCCACAGGAAAGTTGGAAAATCCTAAAGTAAATTATAAAAATTATTTTATAACAAAAACAAAAAAGTAAAAGTAAAGTACGAAGTTTGAAAATTAACTATTCAGGTGAATGCTAACTAAAATGAAGATGTAAGACTACAAAAATTAAACAAAATTAAATACTAAACTTTCAAAAGTAAAATTGTGAAAATTAAACAAAGTTTTTGTTGTTATGAAATGTTCAAATTTAAGAAAACATCCTTACCCTTTACAATGAGTATATGGTTTGTGAAGAAATTGAAATCATTTGAAGTAAGAGCAATCTTATTCTTTACCCTCTTCCAAGTGCATAAAGGACATCGATTAATCAAGAGTTTGGTCCCTAATTCTGTGGTTAGGCTGGGATGATACCAACTACCACTCTAGAGCTCCCACCACTCCCTCCCCTTAGGGCTAACAATCTCACATTAGTTTCCAATCAACTGTACCAAATTGGGGGTTTTATGCTGTCATCTTAAAATCTCCAATTCTACATCCAACAAAGTATATTTCCCTATTTATTTGCACCCAATTCTATGAATAACATACTCTCTCATGAAATCAAATGTGATTCTCTCAATGTTGTAGAAATCATATCTCATTGAAGGACATGTCTCTCAACAAGTTTTAACATTTCAATTGGTCAGATCTAAAAATAAATGAAGATCGGAGTTCAAATCATCATAAATTATTATCATTCAAAACTGTGGAAAAAACAAAATCTATTCTTCACGAAACCATATCTTCAAAGTAGGGGGAAGGATAAAGAAGACTACTTAGAATTCATGAGAATGATACAATAAAACACAAATTTCATATATAAAAATAAGTTTACAAAACAAAATAAATACAAATACAACTTATCTCACAATCTTTCCCAAGCAAATCCCTAGAAGTTCTCTCCAAGCCTCTCTATCTTTACAATCACTCCCAATTCTCTCTTAGAAATGTAATGAAGAAGAAATCTCTCACCTTCCTTCTCCTCTTACAACCCTGGAAGAAAATCTCTTCTCTCTCTCTCTCTAATCACACCACTTTCTCTCTCTCCCTCACATCACATGAGAAGTATTCTTCTTTTATTTTGCGATGGCTCCTTTTGAAAAGAATTTGAAATTACCTCAAAAATTTCCTCCAAAAGTAAATTCTTTTGAATTTAAAAGATGTGTCATTTGATCCAACAATCATATCCCTTCATGAAAGAACTTTCCAAAGTGTCTATATGCATTGAATTACTCCAAGAGGTGTGTAGAACAAGTGTTCATTTGAAATTCGCACAAAAATTTATTTCGAACCACCTTAATTTGAAAAAGTTATCCTTGGTGCATCATGCACCTATCTGACGCATAATGTGTCAGTTCTTTGGATTTTAGTGCATCATGCGCCGATCTGGCGCATGACGTGCCAGAATCCAAAATTGGTTTTTTTCTCCAAATTTTGTTATTTTTTCCATTTTTTCTCGAAATACCTAAAAATGATATACCTGCAACAAAAACACAAAAATAACCTTCTTTAAAGTGCAATATCACCAAACTTCTTTAAATTTAAAGTGCAATATCACCAAAAATAAACATAAAATATGTATTTAATACAATATATTATTTCGGTGCATCATGTGTCATTGGACTTGTCATTCATTTTCTAATACATTGGAAGCAACATGTAGTGGGTCATTTGTGACATCTTTTGAGGTGGAGTCATGAGAAAGGCTTTTATGAGGCTTTAGATGAGGCTCCAAAGGATGATCTATGTGTGGAAAGGTATTATGATGAGTAGGAGAAGTAGAGTTCTCAACAGGCATAGTGGTAAGATTAGTAACATCATTGTTTAAAACAATAGTATCAATATTTCATTCAGGCAACATTTGCTTAGCATGTTCATCAATTGAAAGATTGTTAGACAGATTAGAATTTTGCATAGGAGGATTATTCTAATTATCAGCATCAACATTAATAGGTGTGCCCTGATGAATAGTAGGTTCATAGATTGCAGGAGGAGCAGCAGTTTGATGGCAAGTATTAGTTTTAAGGGGGGGATTCAATCGATAATAGATGGATGTGGGATGTCAAAACATTGAGCAATGAGACAAGTATGGAGAGTGACATTCAATTTCCACTTGTTTCCAATAGGCTTGATGTTGAGAGTCAATCTAAATATCATTACAAAAGGGTTGGGTAATGTCCGTTTTAACAAGGACATGAGCTACAGAAAGCCTTGTATAAGCAAAAGTAGCACTGTCCACTTTCAAAGGTTTATCATAAGCAGCGGCCAAAGAAAAGTGAATCTCATGATTAAGAAGATATAATTTTAGACCCAAGAATTTAATCAAAATATGTATAACTGGTAACCCTGTCTTCGGATCAAAATTCACTGACCATTTTAAAAATTTCATGACACGATCATCAATTCGCAAAAATTATTTATCAAAAATCCTGTGTAATTATTATCATTCGTTAGTTGAATCAAAATGTGTCTGCCATCTAAAATTTGAACCTTCTAGCAACCAGTAAGCTTTAACATTTCAAATTCTTTTTAAATCAATTTAATTTTAAGATGCCCATACAAAAATTTGCCAACAAGAGCTAATCGATAAGAAGAAGCTAGAATCATAGAGTCAACATCAAAGATAAAAATAGCTAATTTCCCTTTTTTCTTCCTAAGATTCTTAATTAAAGGATAATCTCCTCCGACATTTAATGTATCATGAAAAGCTTGCGAGAAGAGGCAGGGAGTAGGAGTGCCAAAAGGCCCTCAACCCCCATATAATACCACCTCAACAAAGCTACGAGTAGCAGACATTCCAAATAATAAAAGAAAATTAGAACAAAATAAGCAGATGGAGAGATCTCACTAGCCAAAGCACGTAAGAAACAAGGGGAATCCATTGTTGCCAGAGCAGAAGGGGGGAACCCTCGACGTCGCAATTATACACACACACACACACACACACTCACACACACACACAAACACACATACACACACACACATGAATCTATTAAAGTGAAACTAAGAGTTTTTACATGGTATTGGTGATTCTCATATAAGGGAGGCCAACCAAATCACTATGAAGTAAAAAGTGTAAAAAAGCTAAAAGGGTCTAAAGAAGAGTAACAATCTGTGAAGTAGCACAAAATTTTTCTAACCAACCAACTGGTTGGTTGCCCTTCCTATAAGTGACGCATCAATGGATATTAAGGCTCTGAAAAAGAAAATCCTACTCTTTGTGAAGTGCGTGGATATTCTAGTGAGGGGGAGAGATGTCCAACAAATTTTGCTAAAGCAAGAGCGAGTCCATTTCCACAATGTAGTTCTTCCAAGGTATTGATTTAGCCAATCAAAGAGCTATGATTAAAGCAAGAGCCTCAATATGAAGAAGGGAAACAACAACACCAGGAGAAACAAAGAAGAGCAAGGTTTTTCCAACATGATTCCTGAAAATACCTCGCATCCCAACAATAGAGGGGGAGTAGCTGTAATCAATATTAATTTTGATCAAACCAAGAGGGGGGTCTTTCCACTACACCAAATGTACATTTTTTTCTAGTAGGAGTGGATGGTTTGAGAGAACCGAACCCAAGAGGGAGCAAAAAATCCATATCGCAATCCTTGACATTACCAAATCTTGCCAAATTTTTAATGTAACTTACTATTAAAAAAAGAAGAGAAGCAATTAAGACAGGCTGGGAGGGATCAACATGCTTGATGTTGTTTCTAGTCATCTAGAGGAACAAGCATACCACAATGGGCATAAATCTAATAAAAGGGTTAGCAACTGACGCCCTCATGTTCCATCTCTCTAGGACAGAGTGACCAACAGGAGGCTCAACCCCAAGCAACCTGACAAGCTACTGCCACAAGACATAGGTTATAGAATAAGAGATGAATTTATGAGAGAGTGAATTGTCGGCACTATTTTTGGTGTAGGGTTTGCCCGTAATAAGCTGTCGCTCATCGGAATTGAAATCCCGACGCCCGCTTCGGAAAGACGTTTTTTTTTAAAAATTTTAGTTTTGAAAAGATGAAGTCAAACAGACCCCATAATTTTCATAGTTTAGTTGAAAGAGCGCTTTACCTCAAATCTTGTATCTATCCCGAAGGATGAACACAAGAATTGAGGGTGAGGCTCGATCAAATAAACTAGAGAAAGTTATGACATCCGTTTGATCTGCGAAACCATGTATTGGCCGACAAGTTCCCCTATTTAATATAAGGAATTAAATAGGGTTTATATTATGCTGGGTTCGGGAAAAGCTTCCTATAAGGGCAACCCCTATAATTAATTACATCATAGATAACTGAAGTTACCTATGAATACTCTCGATAAAAGTCAAGAAAAATTACCTTCAAGGAGTTCAAATGGTAAGGACATTTCAAAGATATCGGACTAAGAAGTGTGAAAGGGGATTGGTT
>NW_018221413.1:24988-25961 GCF_001263595.1 Phalaenopsis equestris
AAGTTTTTATTTTAAATGTATTTTTATTTTTATTAAATCCCCCTAATATCAGAGAACTCAAAAAACTAAGTTTGGTAATTTTTGGAATTATATTTTGATTTTTAAAAATTATTTAAGTTTCAAATGTGATGGTCACTTTTAAAAATTAATTAAAAATATTAAATGATCTCAAAATGACTTGAAATTTTTATGGTAAATTCTCTTACTCATGAGGCACAGTGGAGAAAAAAAATCAAGTGATTTTGATCTTTGTGTGGTTCAAATTAAATGTTTTAAGCAAATTAAAGTTTGCTCAAAACAATGATGTTTTAATTTATAAAAATTATGAAATTATTTTTTAAGACTACTCTAACCATAGGGAACTTACATGAATTTTTATACAATTTTCAAAGTCATATACAATTTTTTATAATTATTTGAATAGAAAATGCATAAAAATTTAGAAAATTAAGATCTCTGTCTAGAGATCTCTTATGTCTTTGAAAAAATGTTCAAATTGTGCACCTATATAGAGGCTACAACATATAAAAATTTGGGGTCAAGGTGATAATTCAATATGAATGGAGAATTGAATAACCCCTAAACCTAATTTATTTTTTAAAAATAATTTATACATCAAATTAATGTGAAAACAATTCCACATGATTCTCCTCTGTTCACTGAGCAAGAGGATATTTTTATTTTATTTTTGTAAATTTTCTACACAAAGATATGAATTTTTGAAGTTTAGGGGCTATTTTCTGAAATTATTAAATATCCTATTTATTTATTCAAACCGCGGGCTGACTGAATCATCGGATCCGTCGAAAAGCCACGCGGCGCACTCCTATTTGATGTTGCCTTCCGAGTCAGCTGCCACGCGTCCCGCTGTTTCGTTCCATAGGATCATTCGGCTTGATCTCCACCGTTCATTCAATACACGCGAAAATGGACGGCATCCGTTCATCGTCCCCGATAGACTTAACCGAGAACC
>NW_018221414.1:0-2214 GCF_001263595.1 Phalaenopsis equestris
ATAATCCATATAGATAGGTTAGTCTTGTGTAGATGGGTTTAGGAACAAACCACATGTTATTTGGTTTAGTCTTGGCCAAGATCTTAAGGTTTTAGTGTGAACGGCTCACGGGTTAGGTCACTTGAGGATGATAATGGAGAGTCATCCGATCTCGCATGTATCCAATGGACGGAGGAGATCAAGATGGACAGATCCATGGTGCATAAAGTGTGTTTCACGTGGAGGCTACATGGTTGGCAGCGTCAAATTGTTGAGCGACGCGTGGATCCTTCGGAGCTGCCTAGAATCCAATCAGCACCACGTGGATAAGTAGAAAAATAGGGATTTTTGAATTATTTTAAATGCCTAAACTTAAAAAATCCATATATTTATCTAAAAAAATCATAAAAATAATAAAAAATACCCTCTTGCTCAGTGAATGGAGGAAAATAATGTGGACAAAAATAAAAATTATTTTTTCACTCCCTGATTTTGAATTAATTAAATCCCATCTCTGGTATTCTAATTCTCCATGACTTAAAACATTTCACTATGGCTTGGAATTTTGAGAGTTTATTCCTCATGAGAGAGGCCATGTCTTCTGATTTTTCCAAGGTCAGAGGGCATCTCTATGCTAACCCTAATTTTCAAGCTAAGGTGACCATTTTTGCTTATTTTAATTATATAAATCCAAATATCACTAGGAAAATTATGAGAATAATTTTAGTAGATTTCCTGTGGTCAGAGACATCTATGAAAAATATTTTGATGCTTTGAATCATGTTGTGAATTTTTATACTTGGTTAAATGTAAATACATTGTGTTAATTTTTGTAAATTAAATACATATGAAAAATTAACAAAATTAACTCCACATTGTTTATAAAAATCCATTCTACCCACTTTAAAAATACCAAAATTATTTGACTTACTCTAGGCACTAAAATGGATTTCTTAAGGAAACGTTGCTTTTTGCATAAAAATAATTTTTTTAAATTAAATATGCTTAGAAAAATTATGAAAACTATTTTTCTGAGTTTCTTGTGATCAGAGGCATTTTATAAAAGCAAAACCAATTTTTGTGAAAATACTTCATTTTTTCAAATATATTTTGAATTAAAAATAATTAAAATAATCAAAATTTTCAAAAATACAAAAAAAGATTCAAAATGAGTAGAAATGTCCCCTAATCACTTAGAATTCATTAGACATATTTTCTAATTTTTTTCTAAGGTAACAAAAAATTTAAAGGCTTAAAAGTGAATTTTTCATATTTTCTCACTAAAATAATTATATTAAATAAAATAAAAATCACAAAAATATAAATTTTGATTCTTTGAGTTTTTTGAACTCAAAGGAGTCTAATAAAAATATAAAAAATAATTTTTGTAGTTAAAATATTATTAAATAAATATAAATTTTATTTTGGATAATTAAATAAATTAACTTTTGAAAATCCTATTTTCTAAATTTAAATAATTATCTAAATTAAATCATATTTTGAGAGGTCCACATATCCTCCTCTAACATTTTAATTACCTCATTAATATAACAGTTTAAACCCTCAAAGTCATCATAACACTTTAAATCCTCAAAGTCATTTGATTTCAGTTGTGTTTAAAGAGTTATAAGGTGAAATCCCCTAAGGGCAAGATAATCATTTTGGACTTCGACGCCTTAATCAAAATTTAGGATTAATCTGGGATAAATTGGTAACCTTGATCCTAATAAACATGTTTGGATGACTAAAATACAATGAGATTATAAGGTAGAAACTCACCCACCACCTTTGTACAACATCAATAGATAATAATCTCCCCCAATATCCATGACTTGGAAGTTAACTAATATAAAAAAATTCTTGAGTGAGAGGTTTAAGCTAAAAGGATGATAATTTACTTTCCTTAAGCCCAAAATTGGTGATAATGTGATCTTTAAATGAAAATACACATCACTTAAACAAAAATATTAACCTTCACTAAATTCCCAATTATGATTGCTAAGGGCTTGGTAGTGACCTAGACTCAATTTCTAAGCTCAATTGATTTGATTTAGAAGATAATTAGATTGATAATGAATATCTTTAAACACTCCAAGTCAAACTTTACTTGTGGGCACCACAATCTTAAATAACTCAAACTTTCCTTAGGGGCACTCACTCACATAACTCTTAATGAAACATCTATTCACTAATCGAGTACCCTATCCTTGGGATAATTAAATTATTAAGTTTCAC
>NW_018221415.1:0-1192 GCF_001263595.1 Phalaenopsis equestris
TTAGGAACACAACGCAACTGAAATGGGGCGAAATGAAGCTAAAAAAGAGCAAAACATGGTGAAACGTTGAAGCTGCGCAGTCTGCCCGCCGACGGCGCCAAAACGGGGCCGACGGGGAGAGTTAGTGCAAGGAGCACAGGTACCAAAAAATGACAGAAAAGCTCGCCGACAGCGCCCTCGAGCCCGCCGACAGTTCCCAGGACGACTATGGATCGACTTTTGGCGGTTATAAGCTGAAATTCAATGTATTTGGACGCTTTTTGGAAGGGTGTTTGTGGCAACTCTTCAAACTTCATTCCTACACTTTAAAAGAACGAATTTAGGTTAGAAAAAGAGAGATAAGTGAGAGGAATGTTAGGAAAAGTGTGGAGAAAGTTTATGTTTCTTAGAATAAGAGTAGAAATGTAGATTTCTACCCTTTTGGAGAGATTGGAGAGGGGATTTTGAGAGATTTGTAAGGAGATATTCTAGCATTGCATGGATCGGTGGGAGACTTCGTGGGAGACATTTTCTTCTTTCTTTTAAGGGAAAAAGCTAAGTATTGCGTTCTTCATTATCTTATGATTTTGTAAACACTTAATCTAGTGGATTTGCTTTGGTTAAATGAAGTTTCTGTTGTGTTTTCTTTGTGCTTTGTGATGGGCTTCTCTTACTCTCTCTTCTTGTTTGGAAATAATGGCATGAGAAGTTTATGTCGTTGTTTTCATTTTACTTTTATTTTGTAATGAGATGAATTCATGTTTAAGATTTTGTGATGCATGTTAGAAGTGGATTTAATTATCAATGTGATGGTTTCTACTTGTACTTTATTTACTTTACAAAAAATGTCTGTTGTAGTGTTAAAGTTTGTTGTAATTGCATTAAGACCCGAGAGCGCTGTGTAACTCTCAACAAAGTAGAACCACATTTAGATTCCATGGATGGTTAAGTTCATGGGATTTAAATGTAAATAAATAGGGAAATATACTTTGATGGGCGTAGAATTGGAGATTTTAGGGTGACAGACTAAAATCCTCAATTCGATCCTATTCTTTGAGTACTTGTCGGCACTATTTTTGGTGTGGGGTTTGCCCGTAAGAAGCTGTCGGTCATCGGAATTGAAATCCCGTTGCCTGCTTCAGAAGGACGTTTTAAAAAAATTTTATTTTTGAAAACGGTAAAGTCAAACTGACCCCATAATTTTCATAGTTTA
>NW_018221416.1:0-4031 GCF_001263595.1 Phalaenopsis equestris
GCTTGATCAATTGCTCCATCTGGTTTTTTAAGAATTTGAAGGACTCTAGGATGTTCCGAGTAGGAGTCAGTTGAGTTGTGCTTGGTTCTGCCGTAGTCATGAGTCCCTTGGCAGCAGAGGATTTGTTTGAAGGTTTGTAAGTTAGTCTACCGTGAAGTTTCCAACACTTATCCTCAATGTAGTTGGGTTTGTGACAGTAATCACAAGTTGAGTTTGTGACAGTAATCACAAGTTAGGTGACCAGTCCGGGGTGGTATGGACGAAAGCTGAGCACTATTAGAGATTAAGGCTGAAGATTCAACTGAAGAAGTAAAAGTGTCAAGCATGACAAGTCTCCTGCTTTCTTCCCAAAGAGTCTCGATAAAAGCAGCACGAACGAAAGGACGAGGACCCCGCCCAAGAATAAGACTCAAGACTTCGTCAAGGTCTATGTTAAGGCCAGCAAAGAATTCAAACATACGATTCTTTTCTATGATCTTTTGGAAGAGAGATAAATTGACTGGAGAATCCCAAGTGTAGTCATAATACAGGTTGCATTCCATTCATGATACAATGAGGTCATTATAGTATTGGGCCACAGTCCTTAAACCTTGTTTATTTCCCAAATTTCCTTAGATACCTCATAGAGTTGGCCAGAATTTCCTACATTCGAGTAAGTATCACGGATAATCGTCCAGAGAGCACTAGTAGAAGGGAGGAACATGTACGAATGACCAATTATAATTTCTATGGAGTTGATTAGCCATGAGATGATCATGGAGTTCTCCACTTCCCAAGCTCCACATGTTAGGTTAGTCTTTAGAAGCTCATGAATAAAACTTGTGACATGACCGAACTTCCCACGTCCTTTGATGAACAAATACACTTGCTTGGAACCATTGGTAGAAGTTACTGTCATTTAACTTATGAGTTGAGATAAAGAAATTCATGTTTGCTTCCGGTCTGCAAAAGAGCGAAGGTTGGAGTCGATCCTCCGGTGGAGTCAAAAACACCTTCTGAGGGCGATTCATTGAAAGAATTGGCCATAATTCTGACTGAGCCAAGGGATATGTTGTTGTGATTCTGATCCATCGATAAATTTTGATAGAATCAAGACAAATAGATATAGTTGTTAGAATTGCATGTAACGGGACAACTGCGAGAATACTTCCAGCAGGACAACGACATCAGAAATAGAGGAGACCAACGACAAGCTAAGGCAGACCGGCGATGCACGCTGGTCCAAAGGAGACCGGCTGCTTGAACCTGCAGAGAAGCCGACAACTGTGCGGGAACATCAAGAATCCTGCGGACATAATGACTTTGACCAACAACTGCTTGAACAACAGGATTCCTACCATGCGGAGGAGGCCACTGGTGAATCTGACGTGAACCTGTAGTTTGTTGGGCCGGTGGCTAGGAGGAGGTGGAGGTGGCAACTGCTGGAACCGACAGAGGAGTTCGGAGCTGCTGGATTTACGGTTAAGCTCTGATAACATATTGAGATTTGGAAAATACCAGCTTAATATTATTAATAAGAGAAGTATTTAAAATCAATTACAATAGGCATAATAAAGGAAAGAAATAAAAATAAAATAAAACAACTATGAAAGAAAATAAAACATAATAAAATAAAACAGAAAATATATAATCGGGGAATAAGAGAAACTAATAAATAATAACGACTATGGTTAACTGTTATAATCTAATATTATAAAAAGATCAATCGAGATGGAGTTAGAGATAACTTGAAACAGTTTCAAAGTAAATTTAGAAGTTCTAAAATATATCATCTAAAGTTCTGATTTCAACTTTTGTCTTTAATCTATAATCAAATGATATATCATCATAAGAGAAAGCCAAAATTTTTACTCTTGTTTAAAATTGCGCAATAAAAGGCTCACCTCAACATTTTTTATTAAAAATTGCAATAAGGAATGTCTTATTGTCCACAGGGTGAGGGGCGCCTTGGCCTCAAAATGTTTAAGCTATCTACATTTTTTTAACAAATTAAAAATAATATCAATAAGCCTCACTTATCAACCCTCACACCTTATGTAAATAACAAGAAATAAACAGAAAGGGTATCCATAAAGTTTATGTAGTTGAAGTTCTAACTATCAACATATTTAATATTTAGTTAATATTTTTATTGTGATTAATTATTAAAAAAACTGAGATTAAATATAATGAGAAATGAGAGAATATGAATATGAATATAAATGAGCAGAGAGAGTGCAATAAGCAATTCATTATGCGTATGGTAATATGGAATATGAATGAGCAGAGAGCGTGCAATAAGCAATTCATTATGCGTATGGTAATATGGACTTTAAAATTTAAACATTTAAACAATGATGACTTCTTGTACTCTTACTTTAAGTGAGAGAGAAGAGGATAAAAAATATGGGTGGAGAGAATAACTTATTTTTATTATTTTGTTTTGATGTTTCAATATTTTATTTGGAAATCTTAGCTTACTTTGATAGTTTAAAATTTATATAATATTAGGATATTAACGGGTTACTTCTTGCCTTGCACAATTTATTACTTTTTACCTTGTAAGAATGTTGTTATATTACTTTTTACAATGTTAATATGTTATAAAATTAATATGTTATTTCTTTCTTCACATGTTATAGTTTATAAGATATTTATTAATTTATGTTTTTTTTTTTGAGGCTTACACCTCAAATCTCCTCGAGGCTTAATGCACACCCAACAGAGAAAAAATGCCCCAATACTCAATTGCGCAATTTTAAACCTTGATTTTTACCACAAAGCAAAATATTAATAAAACAACTCGAAGTTATATATATTATATATATATATATATATAACTTCGAGTTGTTTTATTAATATTTATGTGTGTGTGTGCGCACGCGCGCGTTGTACGTGTGTGTGCCGCCTATCGTGACTCTTTAGTTTGCAGAGTTTGTAAGATCCCTAAGGTCACGAGTTCGATCCCACCTATATGCATAATGAAATTCTTAGGCACATGGGGTAGGTCGGAATGCTCGTCTGATAGCCTTTGACCAATTTTTAATATATATCAAGATCGACAATCATTTTATGAAAATTCTGAAGTGGACTGTAGGTTTTTGATCCAAAAGCGGAGTCCCCTATCATTCCAGTTTTGATAAAGTTGTTGGGGTTTACATCTATTCAACATGGAAATCCTCTGTTATTTAGCAATTGTTTATGGTAAGTCTCTTAAGGTAGATAGTTTTACGTTTGTTGTCACCAGACCTTCTGTGGCTTGTGTATTAGTTGAGGAGATATCACTCAACCAACTCCAGATGAGATATGGATTGATACTATTCACAACGGGTATTGATGGGTATTGGCAAAATGCTGAAATAGAACCACATCCTCTTTATTGCTCACATTGTAGTATGTTTGGCCACAGTTATAATATTTGTTATTGTTTGCATCCTCATCTAAAGTTGAATATCGCTAAAGATCTGTCATCTATCATCCTTGCTGAGAAGCTGCAATCCGATCCTCTTTTCAAAATCGCAGTTCCATATGAAGAACACCTTACTACAGGTACAGATCCAAATATGCAGATACCACTTAAGTCTCATTTACATACTAAGACATACGAGAGTGCTCTTTCGACCCAAAAAAAGATCAGCTGATAGAACAAGTAGTTGCCTCTAATGTTCAACAACCTACACATATTCTGCACACTTCAGACCATTCTGCTGATCAGGTGAGTCAATTCTCGCATAAGGAACGACAGGTTTACACGAGGAGAAAGAAGAACGGAGGACGACTCAAGCTAGGGAATCTATTGGATGATACATTAGTTACTACTGGCAATGGCACTCATCTGACCAATTAATTAGCTGGCTTAGAACTTGAGGCAAAGGCAAGACAAAATTGGTCGCACTCCAACTACCTGATACTCTTATTTTGGCACTTTTTAGTTTTTATTTTTTTAGATCTCTTATGTATTGGCTGTATTTTTTCTTTTTTGAAATCATTTGATACTCTGATTTTTGTGTGGACTGGGTGTCATTTTTTGGATCTCCCACAAAATCTATTTG
>NW_018221417.1:0-1310 GCF_001263595.1 Phalaenopsis equestris
CAATTTTTTCTTCAAAATCTGTATCAGTGTCTTGTGAAAGCTTTAGCAAGACCATTTGCACTGGGATAGTAAATTGTAGAGTATTTCCAATCTATTCCATGTCTTCTGACAAAATTGTTGATTTTTGTGCTTTTGAAAGCTGTCCCATTGTCAGAGCTTATTCTTCGCGGTACTCCAAAACGATAGACGATTTGGCTTTTGAAAAATTGAAGGATGTACTGTGTCGTAACCTCACATAATGGTATTGCCTCTGCCTATTTGGAGAAGTAATCTGCAGCGACAAGTGTGAATCTGTGACCTTTAGAAGATGGAAGGTCTGGGTCTACCAAACCTATTATGTCTGTGCCCCAATACTCGAATGGCCATGAGGCGACAGCTGGGTGTAGCACATTCAGAGGTTGGTGTAAGACCACCCCATGCCCCTGGCCTTGTATTAATGGTTTGCGCCAATCTTTGTTGATGTCTGCAACTGTATTCACGATTTCTTCTTTTCCAAGTTTGTGAAAGGGTTTCGAAGTCGCTTCGAGATAAGACTCGTCTTCCTTGCACCGTGACTTCGATGGAATCCTCCGGGAGACACGCCATTTCCAGAGCAAGTTTTGCTAAAGCGTCGGCATGAGCATTATCTCCCACAGGAATCCGGTAGAAAGTCACCTCAGGAATCTGCTCCAAGAGCTTCATCACGTACAGATGGTATTCTGCTAATCTTAGTTTTAGAATTTTGTATTGTCCAACGATTTGCTGGATGACAAGTTGAGAGTCACCATAAATGTCAATGTTCGTTATATCCATCAAAATTGCCAATTCCAATCCGGTGATTGAGGCTTCATATTCTGCTTCATTGTTGGTACATGGCTCCATTAGGTGGTACGAAAACCTCAACATACCCTTATTTGGCGTAATAAAGATCAAACCGATCCCTCCCTTGCCTGGAATAACTGTGCATGATCCCTTGTGTTTCCTGGCTGATGAAGCACCGTCAAAGTACATTTCCCAGCATTGTGCACTGGAAAATTCCATCTGTAGTATCTGCTCGTCTAGTATCTGCAAGTCCGGAAACTCGTCGTTGAGAGAGGACCCAGCTAGCAGTGGGTGTGCAGCGAGAAAATCTGCTAAAATATGTCCCTTGATAGCACGGAGGGGCACAAAAGTAATATCAAATTGCAATAAGATCATTGACCATCTCGCTAGACGTCCGGAGAGTGTTGGTCGGGTCATCAAATACTACAATGGATTAACTTTTGAAATTAAGGTGATCTTATGAGAAAGCATGTAATGTCTAAGCTTTTGAGCGGTGAAAATTAGTGCCA
>NW_018221417.1:2729-3422 GCF_001263595.1 Phalaenopsis equestris
ATCGAGACAATCTTTTTCTGACTCACTAGTAATAACCATGCAAAATTCAGAATCATCGACTGGTCCAACTGTACCAGATCTAAGACCTTCTTTTGAATTGGGAGTTCGTCTTTTAGTATTCCATAATTTTTCAAAGAGTTGAAATTTATCCTTTGGCATTTATTTTGGTAAATGTCCCTGTTGAATTAACTTTTGAACACAAGGCGAAAAGTAACCAAAAGGCAATTCCATTAATTCATTAGTATCAGTATCCAAATTTACATGTTTTTCAAGCTCAGTAGAGGTATAAGTGCGGTAAAATTTGATCGGCTTTGAACCAACACTACGGACTTCCCTGACCTCTAAACTTTCGACCTTTAGAGGGAGCATCGGAGTGAGGGTCACAGTATCCACATAGTGGTTTATCCGATCATACATTATTTTATATTCATTTCTCTCCATATCTTCTAAGGATATCTCGTACTGAGGCATCTTCTGTTTTGTCATCATTACCTCATCTTCAGAACTGTCTTCATCACCAATGTTGATAGTTGGCCTAGTCCGTTCAACAATTAGATTGATCTTTCCTCGTCCGCATCCCCGGCCTCGACCTCGGGTGCGTGAACTAGAAGAACCTCCACCAACTCGGTGTAAGGGAGTGACATAAGGTTGTTGAAGCGGAGTTGTATGGCCTTCTTTTTGTGATCCCTCTGA
>NW_018221417.1:4887-6325 GCF_001263595.1 Phalaenopsis equestris
CTCCATACCTCATTCCATCCTTCTTCGGTATTTGTAGAAGCTTGTTTTGATGAATCCTGCATTTGATTGAGGACCCTCTTGAGTTCATCCCAAGTTGTACTCCATCCATCCGTTCCGACATATGGATCGATTGGGAAGATTGGCTCAGCTGAAATCATGTTTACGGAATAATTTTTAGGTTAACTCAAATATTCCTTCGGGATTGTAATATTCTCTTCCTTAAGGTTCTTCTCGAACCAATCTTTAAAGACGAAATAGTTGTCAATAGTGTGCCCAAGCAACCGATGGTACGGGCAATAATTCGGTTCATTCTTCTTATCCAACTCTTAATTTCTTCGGATCAGGCAGTTTGAATTCTGATTTCTTCATCAAACTTTTGAATATCTTAGGTACAGCTTCATCTTTTAAGGAGTAAACAACTTTCTATTGCTCCAACAGGGATATTCTTTTACCCGCTGGTCGGGGTGATCCCTCCTGAGATGGTCGTTGGTTGGATTGACTGCTCTGTTGCTGATGATCTTCTCCATATACCTTTATTGGCTGCTTCCCTTTGTCGACAGTTGCAACCACCCCTAACTTTTTTTAATACTCTGGTTACCTTAGCCTTTTCATGTGGCTCCATGTGCTTCATTTCTTCTTGCAGACTGTTGGCTTTACTGAGTAGCTTCTCAAAGGATTTGATGGTGAGTCCCTTAAGCATGAAAGCTACTGGCCCATGAATGCTTTTGAGTAGAATCTCAATTGCTTGATGTTTCTGTAGCTGAGGTTCACATTTCATGCTAAGGTTTCTCTACCTCAAGGTATAGTCTGTCAAGGTTTCACTAGGCTTCTGCTTCTCCATCATGAGTTCTCCAATAGACACATGATGCTGCGCTCCAGCAAATCTTTTCACAAATAACTTTTCCAACTCTGAAAATGTTTTAACTGACCCATTGGACAATTCAGCGTACCAGTTGAAAGTGATCCCTAACAGGTTACTAACGAACTGTTGGCAGAGTAGAGCTTCGCTATTCCTTGTGTTTCCACAATTGGCTCGAAAATGTGCTATGTGTTGTCTGGGATTTCCTGTCCCATCGAATATCTTAAAGTTTGGGGTTACAAAAACCTTGGGGAAAGGCACGGCATCAAACTTCTCCGAATAAGGTCTACCCTTTCAAATTGATGCACCGCCCTTAGACTGGGATAAGGCATCCCATACTTGTTCAACCATTTTCTTGAACTCTTTTTCTTGCATGACACTTGATGGAGAATCCTTCTTCAATTGTTCTTCTTTGTCTGTCGAAGTAGCCTCCCTTCTTTCATCTGCAATGTGTATGATTTCTGGCTGGTTAATTTCCGGAGAAGCCAATATTGGTGCTTGTGATTGCCCCTGAATGGTGGCCATGGCGGGCGGAGCTGCGGTCATCTCTTCTATTCTTTTCTCCAGTAGAACAACTTG
>NW_018221417.1:7698-8242 GCF_001263595.1 Phalaenopsis equestris
CCCCGAACGGGGCTTTTCTGAGGATAACCTTGAGGACTTCAACTCCAGCTCCGAACTTGATGGTTGGAGCGACGTTACTGGCATTGCGGTCCGTCGACAGGTTGCAAGAAAAGGTTAGCGTTGGGTAAGCCATCGCAGCAAGCTTTAAAACAGAAAGTTTTAGGGTCAGCTATATGGCCAAAAACCTTGAAATCTCTAGTGCAAGCACTGAAGAAATAGAGGTTAATTTGTAGACCGGGCGGGTCTTAATTTATAGGTAATTTTAACATCTTTATTTAAAAGGGTGTAAAATTAAATTATTGTTTCAAAGTGCGAGCAGCACAACACGAGTTGGTTCGATCCACGAAGTATGAAACCAAATTTGGAAAGGATTTGCGAGAAAGTTTAGGACCCAGTGTGGGACCCAATTCGTGCAGAAAATGCTCAAGTGGAGTTAATCCACCAACACACATATTGGGGGTCCGACCCCACACAAAAATTTAAAGAGTCCTTAATGGCCTTATGAACCTCTCTGTTCAAAAGATAGTTGAACAGCTAGTCCTGA
>NW_018221418.1:0-486 GCF_001263595.1 Phalaenopsis equestris
ATTTTTATTTTTTAGATAGATATACCGGTTACCATTAAATTCTTATTGCTCTTGAGGATCAAGAAAAAAAATATTTACTAGTCCTTTTGGAACTTTTGCTTTTTGAAGAATGCCTTTCAGATTATGTAATGCATGTGCAACATTCCAGAGATGTATGATGTCCATATTTAGTAAGTTAATTGATGATGGATTAGAAGTATTTATGGATGATTTCTTTGTATTTAGAACCATTTGACCCATGCTTAAATTACCTTGAAAAAGTTTTGGAGTTATGTGAAAGAACTAATTTGGTTCTGAATTGGGAGAAATGTCAATTTATGGTTGCAGGAGGAATTGTGTTAAGGCATAAAATTTTGAAAGATGGTATGGAAGCAGACCCTGCAAAAATTCAAGTTATATCTAAACTAACACCTCCTACTAATATAAGAGAGGTTAGGAGTTTTCTTGGACATGTTGGATTTTACAGGCGTTTTATTAAAGATTTTT
>NW_018221418.1:1895-2700 GCF_001263595.1 Phalaenopsis equestris
AGACTGCTTATAAAACTCATATTAGAATGACTCCTTACAGACTGATTTTTGGAAAGACTTGTCACTTACCAGTAGAATTGGAGAATAAAACATATTGGGCGATTAAAGAATTCAATTATAATTTGAAAGATGCTGGTGAGAAGAGATTGTTACAATTAAATGAATTGGAAGAATTAAGAAATGAGTTTTATGATAACGACATAATTTATAAGAAAAAATTAAAATTATGGCATGATAGGAAGATTAACTAAAAGAACTTTGAACCAGGATAAGAAGATTTGCTTTTGCTTTACAACACTAGGCTGAAGTTATTTCCTAGAAAATTGAAGTCTCGTTGGTTAGGACCCTTTACTGTGACTCAAGTTTATACTTACGGAGCTGTTGAAATTGAAGATAAAAAGTGGGGAAATAGATTTAAAGTAAATGGACACAGATTAAAAACATATTATGAGGGTAAACAACCAAATTTTAAAGAAGTTTTAATGATCGGTCAACCTGAATGACACCTGAATAGGTCAGGCTGACGACGTTAAACCAAGCGCTTTATGGGAGGCAACCCATGTTTTAATTTTTAAACCCATGTTTACCTTTATTTTTATTAAGATTATAGTAGTTTTTATTTGAAATTATCATTAGTTTGTGGTAGTATTAAGCTCTACTACTCTTATTTACCCTTGAAACATCTTAAAAATTGGATCCATGAAGAAAAATTAAAACGCATTCGGACACATTCGGACTAGAGCAAAATTGTGCAAATTTTGCCTTAGGCACCGACGGTGCCCTCGACGCCGCCGACGGTGCCCTC
>NW_018221419.1:0-587 GCF_001263595.1 Phalaenopsis equestris
AAGTAATATAGGGCTCTAATGGAGTCCTAGAGATCAATCCCACGGGGAGTAGTTTAGAGTTACAAACTAAGATTTTAGAAAAGCAATACTTTAATCACAACAACGAAGTTCAATTTGCTTATATGTCACTAATAGGCAATTGAAATAAATAGGTAATTTTAATAACTAATGATATTAAGTAGGGTTTAATTGTGATATTCAATATATAAGAAAACAACCTTCTCTGAGTCAAGAAATCATAGTGAATGGATAAAATGAATTAGTTTAATTTATGTTGTGCTAAATAGGGGCATACCTATTATTTACCATTTGGTCCAGGCATAAAGAACATTGACTAATCCTTTGATCCAGTGTTTAGACCCTAAATTCGCGGTTAGGCTATGAAGTTAATGGCTCTTACTTCGGAGCTCCCATGTTGCCCTCACCTAAGGGCTAACATCTACACTTCAGCACCCAAACGATAGGACCGAATTGGGGATTTTAGTCTGTCATAATAAAATCTCCAATTCTACGCCCGATAATATTATTTCCCTATTTATTTGCACCTAAATTCCAAGGGCTTTGACCTCCCTGAATGTTGGATGTAA
>NW_018221419.1:604-2676 GCF_001263595.1 Phalaenopsis equestris
CATATTTTAACAAATCAATTGGCCAGATTGAAAGTAAATTAAGATAGAAGTGAAAAGATCATCACAATTTCTTAAATATTGTCATGTCTTCACCAAGTTAAATCACCATTTCACAAATCTCAAGACGAGGAGAAAGACAGAGAAAACTACTCAGATCTCATGGGGAAAACAACACAAAACTTGAACTTCATATATAAAATCAAAGTCATACAAACTACAACAAGTAAAAAACTTATCTCTAATTTCTCCCCAAGAACACTCCTTGAAGTTCCTCTGAATCTCTTCCTTTCTTTACAACACACAGAATTCCTCTTCGAAGTAGCAAGGAAGAAGTCATCTCTCACTTTCCCTCCACACTTACAATTTCTCGAAGAAAGACTCACAATTGTTACACGCTAATGGAAATTCTATACACTCTAGGACACATCTAACATACAGGACCTCTCTAATTTTCAGCCAAAATGTTCTTTTAAAGTTATGGATGAGCTTTCCCAAGAGTTTCCTAAGCATCCCTTCAAAATTTGGCCTTATCCTAAGCTTGAGTAGGCATATCATCGATCTCACCGTCAGCAGCCTCGAGGGTGCCGTCGGTGGGCTTCTAAAGAATTTTGTCCTGTAGTCTCGGGAAAAACTCACTGGCGCCGTGGTTGAAAACGGTCGCCGTGGTTGAAGACGTCGTTGGCGGCCTAGTTCAAATCTCCACATTTTGGTCCTTTTCACTCCAAATTTTCTCCTTCGTGCATTATTTTGCTCCAATGACCCTAATTCATCATTCCTGCAACAAAACATCAAAAATACCTTTCTTTAAAGTGTAATATCATTAAAGAAAGTATAAAATATGTATGAAAATCTCAACATATTTTCCTTAGGTCAGGTATCAATCCCAAAATGGAATCAAAAACCTTGTTCCATTAAAGGGGGGCCTCACACAAATCTCAAAATATGAGAATAGGATGTCATACTCCATTTAAGGTGGCCTCATACATTTCTCAAAGAATTGAGTAGAGAATCAGATGTCATATTCCATTTAAGGTGGCCTAAAACCGATCTGAAAAGATGAGAATAGGATGCCATACTCCACTTAAGGTGGCCTCATACTTATCTCAAAGAATTGGGTAGAGAATCGGATGTCATATTCCATTTAAGCTGGCCTTAAACTGATTTCTGAAGATGAGAATATGATGCCTTACTCCACTTAAGGTGGCTGATCCATGAGAAATATGATAGATTTTTCATATACATTTTATGGTTAATTTTAATGATATTGCACTTTGAAGGATGATATTTTGCATGTTTTTGGTTTTAGGTACAAGAAATGGACTTTAGAGAAAAAGAAGCAAAAAAAGTTCAATTTGGAGCAAAATGAGCAAGAAGGAAAATTCTGACCTGACACATTTTGATATGTCTTTCTATGCTTAATCTCTTTTATGATTCTCATATATTATTGAATGAAATTACACTTTACAAGAAGTTTATTTTTATGCTTATTTTGTAAGTCTATCTGTTAGGAACACAACACAACTAAAACGGAGTGAAACGAAGCTAAAATAGAGCTAAACGGAGCAAAATGGTGGAGCTATTGCAGAGTGGTACTGACGGCACTAGAATGGGCACCGGTGGCACCCTAATCCGGAGAAGGACGTGAAAATGGCACCGATGGCGCAAGAATGGGCAATGACAGCGCCGAAGACGATTTTGGACGGATCTTTGGCAGTTTTTGGCATCTAAACATTTGGAAGAGGCTTTTAAATAAAGAGATATGTATATTGTATGAAGAGATTTATCTTTTTGGATGAAAGGATGTTTCTCTTGTACTAAAAGAGGGAATTTGTGTCTTTTTAAAAGAGAAGGTCTGACGCCTCTCTTGGGGTGGCGTGAATCTTGTGGGTGGTGTGAGTGTTGTGTGTGTGTGTGAGTGTGTGTAAGTGTAGAGTAAATTCTTATTTGTGGAGAGCATTTTCTTGAATAATTGTGAGAGGAGAGTGAAGGTGAGAGGTTTCTTCTTCATTATACTTCTAAGACAAAATTCAGTGTTGTTTGTAAAGAGAGAAAGTGCTTCGAGGGAACTTCAA
>NW_018221420.1:0-693 GCF_001263595.1 Phalaenopsis equestris
ATCATTGGAATATTTTTCCAAGGTTTAAAAATAAACATATCTATTTTTAAACTTTAAAATTATTTTGAGGGCTTAAAAATAGAATTTTCACCAAAATAATTCTAACAAATAAAATAAAAATTAGAAAAATAGAAAAAGAAATTCTCTAGATTCTCTGATTTTAGAGAGATTTTTAAAAAATATAAAACATATTTTTCAACATATAATATATTTTATTTTTATTAAACTCCCCAAAACTTCAATTAATTCTAATAAATCACAAAAACTTCAAAAAATTATGAAACTTTGGAAAAATGACTTTCTGGTCTAGTGCTAGCACATATAAAAATTTCAAGTGATTAGAAGTTGTCTTGATCATCTTTTGGAATTTTCTTTAAAAATGCACATTTTTCCAAGAAAATAGTTATATGAATTAAATTAAATTGTGAAAATTCACTTTTTCTCCTCTAATGTCTTAATTGACCTATTAGTAGGGTTACATAAAAATTTTAAAATCATTTGACTTAAATTTGACAAATTATGAAAGTTTGGACCCTTAGGGGCAAAATTGTAATTTTGAATATTTTGGCCTTAATGAATATTTAGGCTTAATCAAAATGAAAAATAGGTAATTTTTGATATTAATTAACCCATTTGATGATTTTCAATCAAATATGGACTTAATTGGTAGAAACTCATTTCACTTTGCTAAAT
>NW_018221421.1:0-3057 GCF_001263595.1 Phalaenopsis equestris
TAATGACGGGGGATACTTTGCTTGCTTTTACATAGGTCCACATAATTACGTACTACTTGCTTTATTACGCCCATCCCAAAAGATAGATGTGTTTGCTGTATAAAGAGATGTGATTATATGGTGTCTCTTATCTATTTAAGTTCAATTAAATAGGAATTTAACAATTATGAAATTTTCAAATCAATATAATTAAATTTTAGAGGAAACAAAAACTTAAACTTAGTAGGCATGTAAAGTTTGACATGCAGTTTCATATAAAAATAAACGACTTATATAATTAAAACATGTCCTTATTGGAAGTTTCAAAAAGTGAAAATTTTGAAATGGTTAGCACGAATTTTTCAAGCCCTTTTTGAAACTTAATTTTCTAATTTAGTCTAGTATCGTCAACCCTATCATCCAATAAAAACTGCTCTAATAATAATAAACGGCTTATATAGCTAGAGCTTTAGCCTTAAAGCTTTACCTACTCTTAAAGTCTTTATTTTGAGCATATGCAATTAGCTTCCTTGGCCCTTTTGACCAAACTTCAAGCTCTAAGGTCTCTTATGTTACAACGCTTGATCATACCAAAATATTTTCATCATTAAAAGTATAGGCAATCCCTTTGAGATTCATTTGGCAAACAATGTCTTTTTATGATGATAAATTAATATTGGTGTAAGAGGATGAGGTGCAAATAACATAACCACGAACAGGATGTTTATCGATGCTAAGAAATTGGGCTCTCTCTCTCTCTCTCTCTCTCTCTCTGTTTCACACGCACACGCACACGCATACACACGCCAATTATTAGAGCATGCTTCATGTATTCTTTTTTTTTTTTTTTGGGCATTATCAAGATGTGGGGAATGTAACTGGCTACATTGCATGCTAGGAAACTTTGTCTATGTGCATTTTTCTATACATATTTTGAGAAAGATATTGTTTCTACATGTTTGTAACCGGAAAAAGTTGGTAAGATTTGAAAAGTCACATATAAGATAGAAAGCAAAAAAGCAGCTCGGACTAAGAAAAAGGAGGATTTAAAACTACGAGCTTTTATTGCAACACCACCTTTATGATTCATTGATGCGTCTCATATGTTCAAGGGTAGCATCCGTGTGAGTAAGCATCCTAACAGTTTTCATGAGTCATGTCTATATGTAATGGATATCTTGAGCTACTGGAGGATTATTTGGATGCATGCATTTTAGATAAGTCTAGTTGATTCTGATTAGTCAGAAATTATTTGGTTGGTTGTAAAGCAAACACAAGTAAATGTTTCTCTCTTTACGGGTTAGATGTAATGTTTAGAGTTTACTGCTTACTAAAATATATTGGTAAGATTACAACAATTTCTAATTTCTTTACTTTTTGGACTTTACTGTGCTACTTCTTATTCAACTAAACTACCCTGAAATGTTGATACCATAAATTCCTTCCAGAGTTGTTTAAATTAATAAAATACATTTTTTTTTTCATTAAACAGGAATGCATGGAAAGTTATTTCTTAACTGATCTATTATAGAGAAAATTTACTTGCAGAAATAAAGATTTTTAATATTATTTTTATATTAATAATTTTTTTTAGATAAGTAAACAGAGAAAGTATAATGAAATGAAAATTTAAACAAAGATTTTAAATGTATTATTATTATGGCCTCCTCTTGTTCTCATTGTTTTCAGAAGACAATGGAAAGAGCAATCTTAATGGAAGAAAAATGTTAATTCTGATTGATTCAGCCAAGGTTATAGGTTTCCCTTGCACAATCTCAAAATTGCATATCGGCTAATGCAATGATGAGAGTTGGAGGCAGGCAGAGATGCCTTGAGTCTTGATGCAAGGGTAGGAGGCATGCAGGAGATTGCTATGTGAGTAATTTATGTGGGTAGATCTCAACCTCATTGGTAGATGACATAGCATCAATGAGAGGGATCTTGTTGGACGAAATGTTGGTAAGAGATCATATTCAAGGAAGGATCTCATGAAGAGGTTTTTGGAGTTAAAGTGTAAAGTTTAGTGAAGGGAAAGATGTACAAGAAAATGAATACCCGAATCAGGAAAATTCTGTTTTCAACTTTTTTTTTAATTTTTTATCTTTAATTTATGCTCTTTTTTCAAGTTAAATTGAGGCTTTGGATTGCTAAATTTAATCTTTTTTCACCCAAAATTTTCATTGCACGAAACATCAAAAAAAAAAAAAATCTGAAAATTATTTACTTTACACCCACACTATTTAATATCAAGGGACTATTTGGTTTGTTGAAAAGGAATACAACGAAAAAAGAATACAGGATAAATGTAATGTATTGTATTTGAAATACATTGAATTGTTTCGTTTAGTGTAAAATAAATGCTGTATTTTACAATTTTTTTTTTTGTTTAATTTGAATGAAAAAAAAATCTATGTAAAGTTAAGGAAGTGAAAGTAAAATTGTTTTGATGCTTTTTTGGGTTCAAGTCATATTTTAAATTTCAATTGGATACTTCTATCTTTGGGTGTAACTATTAGATTATATTTGAGACTTGAAAGTTGTTATTATCATTATTATTTTATGTTTTGAAAATTAGATTTGCACTTTAAAAAGATCGAATCTTGAAGAGAGAGCATGAGAGAGGCATAGCATGGGAAGAATTATTTGGGAAATTTTGTTGTAATTGGTCTTATGATGTCTTATAATTGATCTCATGCCATTGAGAGCGACTTGTCTCCCATCTCCTGAATTATCAGCATATACTAAATCAAAGTGTTACCTTATCACTCCGTTTTAAATGACTTTTTAACTCGAGAACCAAACTAATTATCTTGTGAACTACTTTTGCATCTTTCTCCAAAATAGTGGCAGTTAGGGCTAATCTGCAAAATGTCTCCTTTTGAAAAGTTTTTCCCGAGATTTTAATGCATATGTACGCTAGTTCTTGGAAGTGCACCAACAATGCTGACTTTGTAAAATTACGCTGGTTGTTTTATTACCTCTTGAGATAATACTTTGACCTTATTTCAGTATTAACTGAGGTTATTAAATCAGTAGCTTTTCAGTTCTTGTTTTTGTTTCTTTTGTGTTATCCTTTTA
>NW_018221421.1:3116-3746 GCF_001263595.1 Phalaenopsis equestris
ATATATATATATATTTGTTTATAACAATGCTATATTTTGCCTCCTAATAAAAAAAATATTTCCTAAACTCCTAATGCATTTAGGCATTTAAGCGTAGTTAGCACCCTTCAAATTTTTGTTATGTCAAATTATTTTATATCCAACTTCATTGTGTACCCAGCAGAATATGTTTTATGCACTGGTGATTTAGAAAAGGGACATTCATATACATATACATACCAGCCCATTCTTATATATTTATATATATAACACCTAAACTTTGCTTTATGTACCACTATTTTAAATTTTGAAAGGTGAATACACGCTTGTATGGGTAAGTGGGCATTAAAAATTGATGATTACATGTTAGATATGTGAATACATAAGAATTGAGTGGCATATGTAAATCTTCCTTTAGAAAAAGCTTCGGTAAAAGTAATAATGTTTGTTGATTATGGTGCTACTTGCATTTATTGAAGATATTTGTTCTATTTGAATAAAGGTTCTAATTGGTAAGTTTCAATCAATGCTTTCGCTTTCTTTTCTTTTTGCCCATAAGCTTGAGTATGACACGAGCACAGTTTTCTTGTTATTGTTGCTTCTATACCTTCTTTTTGGTTGTTTTTTTATGATCTTTCATGCTCAAAATAC
>NW_018221422.1:0-2091 GCF_001263595.1 Phalaenopsis equestris
CTGCTCCCTGGAACGATGGGTGTTGGAGCGGGATGTTCCATTGTCACGAACAATGTGTCTGGTGCCCATGTAGTAGACCGCGTAAGACCGCGTAAGTACTTTAGTTATGGTGGGATTGAAACTTTTCCACAGACGACGCCAAAATGATGTGTGCTAGAAAATTTGCGGCGGTAGAGTAATGAATTATCGTCTTAGTGTTGCACGAGGATTCGACACACACTCAGATGAAAATGAATCAAGCTATGATAACACAATAAATTTTAACGTTGAAAACCCGTAAAGGGGAAAAACCACAAGGTCTGGCCCAGTTGTAAAAATCCACTATTAGTTGATGATTACAGATTCCCCTTGTACGGGCAGGAAAGGTTTACTAGCTTCCAAGTTACAACGTAGACTGACGACGCTAGTCAGCGGTGGTTGACGGAGGTCGGCGATGATCGACGGTAGTCGATGACAATCAATGAAGGTCCGTGGTGGTCGACGAAGGTCAGCGGTGATCAACGGCGATCGACGATGGCGAGGATGATCTTGGACTTGAGCTTCTTCTCAAAGCCTCAAGTTCTCTCTTAAGCTTCCTCCCTTCCCTTTCATGTGAGGCCTTTCATGTGAGGTATGAGGCTCTATTTATAGTGTTTTGAGTGCAATTAATGCAGGAATATGAACCATTTTGATCGGACGGTCTGGAGAGCTTCCCTTAATCAGATGATGTTTGATAAACATTTGAGTGCCTTAATAATGTCAGAATTGAACAATCTTAGGCTCGTTGGATTTTTCTTGTCGAGACGCTCGATTCGACCCGATTCGACAATGAACTTGCTAAATTTGACATTCGTTTGACCTTACAAATGCCTCCGAAAATCCTCCAATAGTGGTTTAATAATTTTAGTGGTTTAAGATTTGACTCGGATTGGACTGACTTTCGTATCATTAGTTTCGTCTTGTCGTGCCGATTAGTTTGACTATAAGTTTGCTGAAATTGGAGCTCCGGATGACTCTTAATCAAAGTTTAAATATTTCTTGTTCAAAAAATTGCATCGAGATTCATGCCAGATTATGAAAATTTGTTGGTAGCATATCAATATATATATATAGATCTTCCACACATACATATGCATATGTATGTGTACATCTACATATACATATGTATGTGTATTTGTATATCTACTTGTGTATATGTACATCTACATATACATATGTATATGTTCATCTATATATACATATGTATATAGATACGTATATGTACACTACATCCCTTTTGAAAATATATGACAAGACATTTTCCCCTTTCATAGGTGGACAGTATCATGAATTTCCCCACGAACCTCCCTTTTCTCAATCAAAAATTAAATAAAAATTGAGCATAAAAAAATTCTAAGCTCACAACAAAATTATTGAATTTAAATTTGATTTTGAGTAACATTAAAATATTGTTACATGACCTAAAAGGCAAATAGAACAAAAAGTAAAGAGAAGATGATAGAAGAATCGAGAGATTACATAGGGAGTTGTTGGGATTTCATTAGATTATTATTTATTTTAGTTCTAATAGACTAAGATTGTTTTTATTTTTCCTAACCAAAATAATCATGACTAAAAAGCAGTTGAATATATGACATGCCACCATTGTCATTAGGGACAACAATTATAAGCATTGACTCGTTGATTGCCATCACTTACTTTGCTGAAATCCACACCACCAACTCATGAAATAAACAATTTTTTTTTAAATATTAAATATATTTTATTTGATGTCAAAATATAAAAATAAATAAATAAATAGCTAAAAAAATTATTCTTAAGTACCACTAAGGTAAAACTCTTCTTAAGCAAATATAATGACAAGTATTTTATAATAAAAAATGTAATTAATTATCAGAATAAAATTAAATAGTTATATGCTCAGGTAATAAATATAATTTAATTTAATTAAAATGGGATGGTAAATTTGAAAGAGCTAATAAATTTTATAAATAAAATTGAAAATAAAATTAATGCTAATTTATTATTATTATACCAACTATTTAAAAAATATGTAATACTTTTTAAAATTTTGATTTGAAAAAGTTAACAAAATTAATGTTCCATTATACC
>NW_018221423.1:0-811 GCF_001263595.1 Phalaenopsis equestris
TTTAAGATGTAATTAACTATAGAGGTTTGCCCTTACAGGAAGCGTGTTCAAACTCAGCTCAACATAAACCCTATTTAATCTTTTATATTAAATAGGAGAACTTGTATGCAAATATAAATTTTTTGCAGACCAAACGGATGTCATATATTCCTTAGTTTATTTGATTAAGCCTCATCCTCAAGTTTTGTGTTTATCCTTCGGGATAGATACAGGATTTGAGATACAGTGCTCTTTCATTTAAATTATAATTTCATTTCATGTTTTTCTAAACTAAATATATATCTAAATTAAAACGTCCTTCCGAAATGGGCGATGGAATTTCGATTCCGGTGACCGACAGCTACCTACGGGCAACTCCCCTCCAACCAAAAATAGTGTTGACAACTTCTGGAGACTCTAATGGGGACAAGCTTTTCTCTCCATAAAAATCAAGAAATATTATCTTCACACCATCAGTAATATGTCCATGTCCCACTTGGACCAAATTACCCTTCTTCTGTTAGCATACTTTACCCATTTCGGTCTTGGGAAAGTATGGCCAACTCTTTAGACTTCAGGACTATCTGTTCAAACACTTTTTAACAGAGGGGTTTAGGAGGCCATTAAGGACTTTAAATTTGCATATGGGGTTGGATCCCCAATAGGCGTGTTGGTGGACTAGTTTCTCCTGGGCGTTGTGCGTTGTAAAGTTGGTCACGCATTGGGTCCTAAACTTCGCATTTCTTCGTCTCCTTCGGGTTTTGTTTGCTTTTCTACAATTCAAGCCAAGTTGTTTCGCCTCTTCGCGCTTATTTAATTTGCTAATTGCAAC
>NW_018221424.1:0-1333 GCF_001263595.1 Phalaenopsis equestris
AAATTAATTTTTAATTCTTCTAAAATAAATCTACAGCTCAAATAAAGTTCTAAGTTAAAAAGTTCCGCCCAGCAACGGCACAAAAAACTTGACCTGACCTGCAATTACATAGATATTTATACTTCAAAAGATTGTCAAAAATTTGGCCCAAATTATATTCAGCGGCTAGTTTGAATATAAAAAATGATTTAGAAAATAGAAAATAAGCATTCACGTTAGGGGTATTGCGCAAGTATATATATCGTTTCAAGTAATATAAGATTTTCTTAAAAAACCCCAGTGTTGATCCAATAGAGAAAGCTGTAACTTTTTAATAATAATTTAGAAAAACTTCTTTCTAAATTGCAGATAAAAATTATAGGATAATGATGTCAAAAGTTTTGTAAAGGATTAAAATTAAATTTACGTGCAATCTAAATTTAAACATAAAGTAAGAACAAAATTTAAAAGATTAATAAGTTTAAAAGTTCGAATATAATGAAATGATATTTCCCCTTGCAAAGAGATCTTAATCAGTGTAGAAATTGAATGATTAAAAATATAAAATGATGTATTGTGACAAAAAGGAGCATACTTATTCTTGACTCCCTCTCGGTGCTAGGAATGAACATTGGCTAACCTTAAGTTTGTTTAAGCTTGTCTAGTAGTGTTGAGTAGATTCTAGTCTCTTACCTCCATATTATCCATTATGCTCTTTCTATAGGACCTACTAGGGACCCTTAGATCCAAACTCAAGATCAAATTTACAAAGGCATCTAGCATATCACCCTAGAAACATCAATTCTATACCCATCAAAACTTATCTCTCTATCTATTTGTACTTCCGGACGATCGCAATGACTATTTCTAAAGTTAAGTGTGGTACTCACTAGCTGGTTAAATCATAGCTCTCTCAGGTCATTATGTTTCTCAATGAATTTTAACATCACAAATGACCAGTTTATAAAGTCAATGAAGAATCGGTGAAAATACCATCACAATATTTTAAAATAGTTTTATAAAATAAAAAGAAATCTTTAAATCAAACTCATCCTACTTGATTAATTCTCATATGCAAAGATAAAGAAAGAAAAACTACTGAGAATTCATGGAGATAAAACAAAAACACATGATTCGTATTGAAAGTCAAGTCTTAACAACAAAAAGTCAAACACAAATATAAATTACTTTTCTTATGTCTTCTCCCCAAGCAATTCCTGAAGTCTCCTTCAAGCAATCTCCAAACTCATAAAAAAACTCCCCTTTTCGTTCAGCCCTTGGTTCCTTTTAATAGATCTCTGAAAATAACTAAGGGTCAGTTCAAGCACCCCTTCAAAATTTGGCCAAATTTAAT
>NW_018221425.1:0-317 GCF_001263595.1 Phalaenopsis equestris
AGAGAGTTCTATGCAAAACTCCCTGAGGCTGAAGACAAAAAAGTCATGGTTTGAGGAAAGTTGGTACCTTTTTCACAAGAGGTAATCAACTTATTTTATCATCTTCCACCTGATACGTTATGTTTTTATGCAAATTATAGTCTGAATGAAGCGGAGTTAGACGATATTATTTCTTACTTGACTATTGGGAGAGGACTTTGGAAGATAACTAATGAAAGGAGAGTTGATTTCCCAACTTCAAAGTTATGTGCACCTTCAAAGGCCTAGCACTATTTTATTTCTGCTCGTCTGTTACCAACAAATCATCTCAGTAAAGT
>NW_018221425.1:543-831 GCF_001263595.1 Phalaenopsis equestris
TGAGCATTCTATTTTTGGCTAGAGAGGAGGATTTTCTAGGAGTTATGGAATGGAGACGTCTGCTGCTTCTACATCTAGACCATCTAACTCACGTGCTTCTACATCTAGAGGTGAGTCTATTGAGACCCAAGATCAATTATTGCAGAGGATGATGGATAATATTAACTATACCACTAATATGGTACAAAATTTAGAACGTTTTACAGATCATACTGATAGGTATAATAGGAGAAAAAGTGATTATGAAGAGAAATTTTACTCATCTTTGGAGAGCCTCATTAGGGGTAA
>NW_018221425.1:848-1588 GCF_001263595.1 Phalaenopsis equestris
CAAGGAGTGCAATTTCCTCCATATCCTAGATACCCTAATTATGAGATAGCAGAAGTTTGGGATAGTTGTGACTCAAGGATGAAGAGTATGGATGAAGAGTAGAACCGAGAGAATTATTTTTATGATTATAATATGATATGAACTATGTGGTCTAGGCTTGTTACATTTGCATCTGTGTGTTTATTTGAACTATGTGATGTGGTTTGGTTGAACTATGTGATGGTGATGTGCTTTGGACTTTTATGTTTAAGTGAGAATTGTGATGTGATGTGTTTTCATGTTTTGGACTTGAGACATGTATGTTTGTGTACTTGTTTAGACATTGTGATGTGTGAAACTTTTATTTTAATTGTATTGTGATGTTTGTGTTAGTTAGTAGTTTGTTTTAAAATTCTAGGGTAGTAAATATTGTGAGTTTTGTGATTTAGTTAGTTTCAAACTTAACTTAATTCTGTCTTTTGTAAAGCTGAAAATCTTGCTAGCGTAAATCTTAAATTTGAAACTTAGAAAACCACTACCCTGTATTTTTCTTTTATCATGTTTGTGAGTTTGTTTTTATGTTGAGATTGTGAAGTCAGGTTAGTGGGTTAGTTTTCTTTTATGTTAAAGGCGTTTTATGTTTATACCCATTGTTTAAAAGTCTATTGAATCCTTACATGTTAAAGAAAAATGAAAATATAGAAAATTATTTTTATTTTCATTCTACCTTATATATATTTGATGCTAAACTGTTTAATCTG
>NW_018221426.1:0-2991 GCF_001263595.1 Phalaenopsis equestris
ATTAGCAAAAGTATATGTTTTTGATAAATTTAGATTATATTAATTGGAACTCATTGTGTAGTGCATACAGATCATTTTGCTATTAAGTATTTAATGAGAAAGAAGGATGCTAAACCTAGACTTATAAGATGGATTCTTCATTTGCAAGAATTTGATTTTGTAATAGTAGATCGGAAGGTGATTGAAAATTAAATTGCTGATCATTTGTCCATGCTTGAATTAGAAATACCACTCTGTTTTGAAAATGAAATTAATGAACATTTTCCAGATGAAAAATTGTTCACCATTAATGAGTGGTGTGTTCTGTGGTATGCCGACATTGTGAACTTTATTATTAGTGATATTATACCCTATGGAATGACATACCAACAGAAGATGAAATTTATTTCTGAAGCTAAGAATTATTTTTGGGATGACCCATTTTTATATAAATAAGGAAAGGATTTAATTATTCGAAGATGTGTATCATTAGAAGAAACTGACGAAATTATCCAAAAATGTCATAATTCTGAATTTGGGGGATATTTTGGTGTTGATAAAATAATATACAAAATTTTATAATCTGGATTTTATTGGCCTACAATTTTTAGAGATGTTAATGCTTATATCAAAACTTATGATAGATGTCAAAGAGTAGGCAATATTTCTAGAAGAAATGAGATGCCCCTCAATTATATGCTAGAAGTTGAAATATTTGATGTTTGAGGATAAGATTTCATGGGACCATTTATACCATCTTTTGAAAATTTAAGTTAAAAACATTCGATCAGAAATTTAAGTTAAAATTTAAGTTATATCACATCACAAGAAGAACTATGTCATACGCTATAGTGGGTGATGTCCTCTACAGAAGATCATTCGATCAGATGTGGTTGTGATGTCTAAACAAAGCAGAGGCACAAAATATTATCAAAGAAGTACATACCCAATTGTGTGGTGCTCACCAATCAAGATTAAAAATGAAAATGAAGATCAAGAGGCTCAGATATTATTGGCCAACAATGATGTCTGATTGCATGGATACAACCAGAAAGTGTTATTAGTGCTCAGTGCATGGAGTGGGCTTACACCAACCTCCGGATGTGCTACGCCCAACCGTCGCCTCGTGGTCATTTAAGTGTTGGGGCACAGACATAATAGGACCAATAGACCCTCCATCCTTTAGGGGACAACTCTAGGGGACACAGATTTATTCTTGTCGCTACGGATTGCTTCTCCAAGTGAGCAAAGGCAGTGCCATTATGAAAGGTTACAACACAACATGTCCTTCAATTTTTCAAAAGCCAAATCATCTACCCTTTTGGTGTACCGTACAGAGTAATTTCCGACATTGGGACAGCCTTCAAAAACACCAAATCAACAACTTCGTCAAGCGGGATGGGATAAACTGGAGATACTCTATGATATACTATCTCAGGGAAAATGGCCTAGTCGAGGCCCTCAACAAAACACTCGTACAGATCTTGAAGAATACACTAGATGAAAATAAAAGAGATTGACATAACAGACTGTTAGAAGCTTTGTGGGCCTATCAAACAACGTTTAGAACTCTGACTCAATGTACACTCTACATGCTCGTGTGCGAGTCCGAGGTTGTTCTGCCGCTAGAAGTTCAGACACCATCTCTCAGAGTCGCAGTCACCAATCAACTCACAGCAGAAGAAAGTGTGAAACTAAGGCTTGAGGAATTGGAGAGTCTCGAGGGAAAGTGCCTAGAAGCACAACAGAATTTAGAACTTTACCAAGCAAGGATGGTACAAGCTCATGACAATTTGGTCCACTTGAGGACGTTCAAAATTGGTGACCTCATACTTATTCTCAAGAGGCATATTCTTGCACACTGCAAGGTAGGTGGAAAATTTGAACCAACTTGGGCGAGACCATTTATCATAGAAAGGGTCTATTCAGGAGGAGCCTACCAGCTGGTGGACTTTCGAGGCAAAAGACCCATGCCGTCGATCAATGGATAATATTTGAAAACATATTATGCAACGTGACATTGTTTAAAATGAGATTTTGAGATCTGGATTGTTCTGGGTTTACTTATTTGGCCAAACGTCTGTGGCTGAGTCCAAAATATTGTAATAAGATTAATCTTAATGAAATGAAATTTTTGAAATTACTCACTTCATTCTTTTTCTCTTCTATTTTTCTTAATTTAACATTTCATTACAATTAAATAAGATAATAAAAAAAATTTGCGCCTTTACAAATTAAAATTTTGTATAATAATTTTTTTGTTTTGTTCTTATTCCCGCTAAATTTCAGCGCACTGATATTTTTCCTATCATATGCAGAAATAATGTCATGATAGAAGCTAATTTTTTCCTTCAAGGATGGCTTGAATCTCACACTTAACAAGGAAAGGGTACATCGGGGCGGCATCATAGACTTTGACCTGGACATTGGTCAGGTCAATGTTAACTATGAGGGTCCCCTGATGGACATAGTTAGTTGTCAAGAAAGGAAGGGTTACCGTCACTTTTGAGGATTGGTACAAAAGAAGACTCCTCTTCGAAGAGGAAGAAAATGGTAACACAACAAAATCCGATGGAGGGAACTAGCCTTTTGCCATCCATGATAACCACACCAACCGAGAACTTAGTCAGCACTAACAATGGGAGGCTGTCAGATGCACCGTTAAGAAGAACTCAGTGCCAAAATGCCAATCGTCACAAACACAGAGCTTATCTACGTGAAGAAAGGAGACTCCAGAAAGAGGAGGAAAATTTACTTTCCCTTATTCCTAAGGGGAAAATCTACGATCCTTGCATGAGGGAAACTTCCACCAGTCCGCCTGTACGGACGATGAGCCTGAATTTCTTGCATAGCAAGTACAATCTGAAGTACTAGATGATTTTTATAAGGGTTTTTCAATGTGCAATGTCAAAGTTCCTATTCAGTCATCAATAGGAGGTGCATTCGTGGAGTGTCCGACATGCAATATTCTACACTTAGACCATGTTGACCTCACTTTTGGTTGAGGTCTAG
>NW_018221427.1:0-1022 GCF_001263595.1 Phalaenopsis equestris
TTTTGAATATCTTAGGTACAGCTTCATCTTTGAGGAGTAAACAACTTTCTGTCGCTCCAACAGAGACATTTTTTTACCCGATGTTCGGGGTGATCCCTCCTGAGATGGTCGTTGGTTGGATTGACTGCTCTGTTTCTGATGATCTTCTGCATATATCTTTATTGGTTGCTTCCCTTTGTCGACAGTTGCAACTACCCCTGATTTCTTTTCAAATACTCTGGTTACCTTAGCCTTTTCATGTGGCTCCATGTGCTTCATTTCTTCTTGCAGACTGCTGGCTTTACTGAGTAGCTTCTCGAAGGATTTGATGGTGAGTCCCTTTATCATGAAAGCTACTGGCCCATGAATGCTTTTTAGTAGAATCTCAATTGATTGATATTTTTGTAGCTGAGGTTCACATTTCATGCAAAGGTTTCTCCACCTCAAAAAAAAGTCTGTCAAGGTTTTACTAGGCTTTTGCTTCTCCATCATGAGTTCTCCAATAAACACATGATGTTGTGCTCCAGCAAATCTTTTCACAAATAACTGTTCCAACTCAGAAAATGTTTTAACTAACCCATTGGGTAGGTCAGTGTACCAGTCGAAAGCGATCCCTGACAAGCTACTAACGAACTGTTGGCAGAGTAGAGCCTCGCTATTCCTTGTGTTTCCACAATTGTCTCGAAAATGTGCTATGTGTTGTCTGGGATTTCCAGTCCCATCGAATATCTTGAAGTTTGGGGTTACAAAGCCCTTGGGGAAAGGCACGGCATCAAATTCCTCCGGATAAGGTCTACCCTTTAAAACTGATGCGCCGCCCTTAGACTGGGCTAAGGCATCCCGTACTTGTTCAACCATTTGCTTGAACTCTTTTTCTGGCATGGCACTTGATGGAGAATCCTTCTTCGATTGTTCTTCTTTGTCTGTCGAAGTAGCCTCCCTTCTTTCATCTGCGATGTGTATGATTTCTGGCTGGTTAATTTTCGGAGAAGCCAATCTTGGTGCTTGTGATTGCCCCTGAATGGTGGCCATGGCGGTCATAG
>NW_018221427.1:1540-2837 GCF_001263595.1 Phalaenopsis equestris
GTATGTCGAGGGAAGGTATGCTCCCCATGGTGTAGACCGATTACAGTGTCAGGTAATTGTCTTATCTTTCTTCCCATGATTGTAGAAATAACGGGTGAACCTCTCGGACCCAGTCTTGACTTAATCGGCCGGCGACCTGTGGTTCTGGTGGTGGTGTGATTGGTGGTGACCATAACAGTATCGACTCGGTTTCCCAAACGGAGCCAAACGGGAACACGGGTAGGTGACTCTATAATCGACCTACGAGATTTTCTAGGGGACTTAATATCCTTCAAAATTTCATTCTTCATATGAGGGGAAATCGCATGTCCCACTCGTTTAAGTAGTTCACTAACAGTACATCCTTCTTGAATAACAAGCCTTCTGAAGACTGCACTAACTCGGGTGATGGGGCTGAATTTCTTTCCCTTCTCACCATGTCCATGAGGTGATGGTAATGCAGCAGCAATCTTCCAGATACTCTCATATCCATCAGTATCTGTCAGAGGATGGAATCTACTTCCTCGTAGGAGTGGGTAGACTTCTAGTAATACCTCTTCAATTTGATGAGGCTCCTTCTCATCAGGTGTATTCTCAAGAGTCTCAGCTGTGATGGCCCTCCGAACTCTCCTATTGCGGTTCCTCCTTTGAGTTCGAGTCAGTGGTACTGTTCTTGAGCTTGACCTGATTTCAAACACAGATGATGGAACAGTTAATCCTTCAGTCGAATCTTCGGCAATCATCTTTTCCTTCCCCTTAGCAGCAGCGGGGATAGTAGGCTTGATGACGGCAGCTTTAGCTTTCTTACTGGCAGGCAAGACTTGAAGGCAACTCAAACTGAATTCCGCAGACGGCTCTTGAACTTTCGGGGCAGCCATCTTCATTATCACGAATGGGGCTTTCCTGAGGATAACCTCGAGGTCTTCAAATCCAGCTCCAAACTTGATGGTGGTAGCAACGTTACGGGCGTTGTGGTCCGTTGGCAGGTTGCAAGAAAAGGTCTGCGCTGGGTAAGCCTGATTAGCAGGCTTTAAAACAGAAAGTCTTAGGGTCAGCTATATGGCCAAAAAAATCGTGAAATATCTAGTGCAAGCACTAAAGAAATAGAGCTTAATCTGTAGACCGGGCGGGTCTTAATTTACAGGTAATTTTAACATCTTTATTTAAAAGGGTGTAAAATTAAATTAATGCTTCAAAGTGCGCACAACACAACATGAGTTGGTTCAATCCGCGAAGTATCATACCAAATGTAGAAAGGAGTTGCGAGAAATTTTAGGACCCAGTGCGAGACCCAATTCGAGGCAGAAAATGCCCAGGT
>NW_018221427.1:2847-3106 GCF_001263595.1 Phalaenopsis equestris
AATCCACCAACACACCACACCTATTGGGGATCCGACCCCACATGAGAAATTTAAAGATTTCTAAATGGCCTTCTCAACCCCTCTGTCCAAAGATGGTTGAACAGCTAATCCTGAAGTCTAAGGAGTTAGCAGTACTTTCCCAAGACAGAAATGGGTAAAGTAAGCTAACGGAAGAAGGGTAATTTGGTCCAAGGGTAACATGAACATATTACCGATGTGTGAAGATAATATTTCTTGATTTGTATGGTGTGAAGATAAT
>NW_018221427.1:5266-5924 GCF_001263595.1 Phalaenopsis equestris
TTGTTATGTTTATTTCTCTAATCCTCTTTTAGTCAATTTTGATTTAGCCTAAGTCACCACTAAGCCCTTAAGACCTAGGTGAGTGTTTTAATTAATTTTGAAAATGGTTAAACTTTAGGTGTTCATGATTCATGATTTGGATTTTATTTGAAAATCAAAATAGGGGTATTAAATTGATTAATTATTGACTTCAAAAGTCATACCCCTAAGTCCAAGATCATTTAATTTTAATACACTTTCAATTTTTAATGATTTAGAAATTTTTTAGTCTTGATTAAGAAAATAAGATTTGTTTCTACCAATTAACCCCTTTGTGTTTCAAGCATCAAATAAATTGATTAAGATCAGAGGTTACCCATTTTCCCTCCTTAAATTAGGCCTAAATATTAATTAGGGCAAGGTTTCCAAAATTACACATTTGCCCCTAAGGCTCTAACACTTCATAATTTATCAAATTAAATTCAAATGACTTTGAAATTTTTATCCTACCTCATTCATGGGTCAATTAAGACATCAGAGGAGAAAATATGATTTTTCAAAATGCAATTTAATTTATATAATTATTTTCATGCAAAAATAGGATTTTTCAAAGAAAATTCCTAACTTGACAAAGGTAACTTGTAAACCCTTGAAATTTTTACTAGAGGTAGACCTAGAC
>NW_018221427.1:8252-8899 GCF_001263595.1 Phalaenopsis equestris
ATGGGGTTATGGTGGCTGTCTTGGCTAATTAGGAGGTGTAATGTGGTGCTTAGGTGAAGGGCAGAGGAGCTCCATAGTTTGATTTGGATGAGTTAGCCTCTAGGTTTGATTTGGGTGAGATGCCATGGGGGTGGCTCTCAGTTTTGGGCTTTTCCGGCCATTAGGCTAGCCGGCCAGCCAGGGGTAGGTGGCTAGGAGCTCAGGGATCCCAGAGGAATCCGTCACAGCAACATAGAGCAATAATACCTAATTTTGGTAATGATATCTTAAGCACATACATTTTTGTAAATAATATCCCTTGATTTGGGGGACCATTGGTCCATGGCTTGATTTAGGTGGTTTCATGGTGTTTAGACTGGTGACTAAGTCCAACTAATGGTTGTGGTGGAGTTAATTTGGTGACTTTATGGCAGATAGGTCACATTTAGTGCATGGGTCCAAGTCGGTGCAAATTATCAAAACTTGGGTTTGGGCTAGGTTATCCATGTCAATTGGCCCAAATAAATGTTGCATTTGGTGTATATGAACATAACATGATTCCAAGGAACAACTTTGGTGAAGAATGGAAATGGTTTTGAGCCCAATTGAAAGGTCAATTTGAAGAAATTTTGAACTTTAATCAATTTGGTCATGTTGGGCTAGGCTTG
>NW_018221427.1:9372-40386 GCF_001263595.1 Phalaenopsis equestris
AATCTACATGAGTATCCCAAAAGATCAAGGGATCTAGGTTAGATATTTGAGCTCAGGGTTGTGAGTGAATGTGGGTGTAGATGAGTGTAGTGAATGCCTTAGCTCCAGACCAAGACCCAGGGTCAACCCTAAGGTTCAGCAATCCTAAGGGCGACTCATCTTGAGTTTCCCCACAGTGACCCCACCTACTAAGTATTTAGAGGTTGAGAGCAATATGTGGAACTCCAAGTTGAGTAAAGAAGAGGGTAGAATTTCTAATGGTGAGGGTTCCAAGTCTATTTTTCTAGGAATAGTCAAAAGGAAAAGTCCTATGGCTAGACCTTAGGCTATTAAAGAGGAGGAACTAAACCTCAACCAAAATTGAGGTCAACAATTGGACCCCCAATAGGTGTGGTGTGCTAGGCAAGCACACCGCGTGTATTGGCATTGACCAACGAGATCAACCAAAACCAATACAGACTTCTAAGTCAGCAGACCCAGAATTACGTGTAGAGTTGCGTGTGCGATTTGTTTCTGCCGGAGCAGGTGATCGTCTGGTTGAAATCAAAGGGTAGGGACTCTCGCTGGGGATCAGAGAGTGAATTTTAAGTTATGAAATTTCAAAGATTTCTAAAGGATGGGAGTCAAAGTGTACCCCAAGATGGGAATTGAGATTCAAATATCGACTCAAAAAAAAGGAGAGTAGGGTAATTATCATTTATAATTTAATTTGAGAATTATGTAGGTAAAGTCCCGTAAAGGGGCAAGTTAATGTCATCAAGTCACTTAGCCAACTTTTTAATTTGGGCTTGTAGTGTTTTAAAGATTTTTAATTTTAATTAGGTTTACTTTTCTAATCCTCATTTATTCAGATTTGATTTAGCTTAGGTCACTACTAAGCCCTTTAGACTTTTGTTAAATGTCTCAGTTATATTTATAAAGAGCTTGAATTTTTAGGTGATGATGATTAATGATCAAAATTTTTTAAAAGTCACTTGAATCATTGAATAGGGTTATTAAACCTAAAACCATGCCCATGAGTCTATGATCATTTAATTGACTAGACTTCCAAATTTATCCTTTAATTAATAAAAATGAGATTGGTTTCTACCAATTAATCCCCTTATGTTTCAATCATCCCAATATGCTGATTAGTATCAGAGGTTACCCATTCTTAAGCCTAAATGTTAATTAAGGCTAAATTTCTAAAATTACACTTTTGCCCCTAAGGCTCTATCACTTCATAATTCATCAAATTTAATTCAAATGAGCTTGGGGTTTTTATCATACCCCACTCATGGGTCAATTGAGACATCAAAGAAGAAAATTTAATTTTTTTCAAATTTTAATTCAATTTAAATATTTATTTTTATGCAAAAATAGGATTTTTTAAAGAAAAATCCATAACTTGACCAAGCAATTCCTAATCCATTAATTTTTTTACTGGAGGTAGACTTACACTAGAAAACTATTGGGACCAAATTTCATGATTTATTGAGTTATATTTAAATTGTAAGAATTATTTCAATTTTTGGAGAATTTACTAATTATAAAATATTTCAGATGTGCAAAATTAAGTTTTATATTTTTATTAATTATCTCTAAGGTCAAGGAACCTAGAAAAAAAAATTTCACATTCTTGTGACTTTTCTTTGAATTGTTGGAATTATTTTAGTAAAAATCCATTTTTAGCCTTTAAAAATTATTTTAAGCTTCAAAATTCAATATCTTCACTTAGAAAATTAGGAACAATATTTCAATGGTTCCTAAGTGCTTAGGAAATAATTTAGAACATTTCCATGAATTTTATTATTTTTGTGATTTTTATGATTTTTTTAATTATTTAAATATTAAAAATAGTTATTTAAATATTTTTTTAATTATTTAAATATTAAAAATAGGCTAAAAATAAAGTTTTATTTTAATTACCATTTTATTTTTACAAAATTCCTTTGATCACAGAGAACTCCAAAAACCAATTCTTGTAATTTTTTTAGCTATATTTTAATTATCAAAAATTATTTTAGTGTTAAAAATGACACTTAACATAAAAAATCAATTTGAGTTATCAAATGAGCTCCAAATGTTTTGAATTTTTTTGTGGGGAGTTCATTGAACCTCAAATTATAGTGGAGATTAAAAACCAAGTCATTTAGATGTTTGCATTCCCAAATTAATTTTCTTTGTTTTTAGGGTTTTGTTCAAATTAGGTGTATTCTTAATGAAGGGTCTCTGGTCATGGCAAACCTTCCAAAACTTTCTTGGAATTTTCTAAGCAACATGCTAATTATTACGATTAACTTATGCAAATAATAGACATAAACTTAAAAAATATGGATCTCTGTCTGAAGATCTCCTCTGACTTTAGAAAAATCAGAGAATCTTCCCTAAGATAGAGGCAACAATATGTCAAAATTTCAAGCTATGGTGAAATGTCTACATGCATGGAGAACTAAAAGACTCAAAATAGTATTTAATTAATTAAAAATAAAAAATTCATCACATAAATTTCAAATTATTTCCACATTATTCTACTTTATTCACTGAACAAGAGGGTATTTTTATTTTATTTTTGTGATTTTTCTACACCAAGATATGGATTTTTGAAGTTATGGATCATTTTTTGATTTATTTAATTCCTTATTTATCTACTTTAACACATGCTGCCACCTCATCTTAGGTGCCTCCGAAGCTCCAAGCGGTGTCCTCTGGTTCGACGCCGCCATCCACCTCAGCCCTGACTCAGCCCGCGTTTCATGTAAGAAGGTGATGTTCGGCTAGATCTCATCCATTGATGAGATAAATACGCGTTCGGTCGGCTCCCCATCATCGTCTCCAATGCCTTAGCCCGAGAACCATCCATTTTCAAAGCTTAATATCTCACTCATTTCTCAACCAAATTAAGTGCATTTTGTTTCTAAATGCTCGTCTAGGTGTGACGAATACATCCATATGTTAATCATGCCATCAAATTAGCTCTAATCAAATGGAGGATTAAAGCAAGCTCGGTAAGAGGGGGAGTTCAACACCTTTGCTCGTAAAAGGGAAGCTTCAATCAGAGGTTCTCGGCATGTTTATGGAGGACCAATGAGGCTAGGGATTTAACCTCTTTCTTTGGTGAAAGGCTTAGGTATGAATTCGACCAAGCTCGATTTTAGGTGTTGGTATAGAGCTATGTTATGAGCTCTGTATGAGAGGGATTGATGGGACTTCTTCTTCTTTTACTATGGTGATAGTGTGGGTGAGTTTAATTTAATTTTGACGGAGTATAGAAGTGTGGAGAGCTCTGTCCTGTCTCCGACAAGGTTTTGAGCTCAAAAATTGAACTCCGACAAGGGGATTTAGGGCAATGTGGTGGTTGGGTTGCACTGTGGAGGTCTCAAGGAAGCTCAGCGAGTGATTTCAGAGGATATCCTTAAGAAATTTTCAGCACCCCTCCCATTGGCCATAGAGGTGAGCTTTTATAAACGTGGTCAATGGTGGCTCTTTGGGTCAATTGAAGGGTGCAAAGTGATGCCAATGTGGAGGGCAGAGAGGCTCTAAACTTAAAATTGGATGAGGTGGCCTCAAGATTTGAATTGGGTTTGGATTTATGGGATGTGACTCACGGTTTTGGTGTTTTCCGACCACTAGACCGGCCAGCCAGGCAAGGGGAGGTGACTAGGAGGTCAGGTGAGCCAGGGGAATCTGTCACAGCAATTAAATGGTTTGCTGTTTAGTTTTGGAAAAAGAAATCCTTGTCTTAATCAAATTTGGAATCAAATCTCTTAATTTGGGGATCCCTTGGTCCATGGCTCATTTGGGTGGTTCCATGGGGTTTAGTATGGTCAATAAGGTTTAAATTTTGTCTGTGGTGGTCTTTGGTTGGCCAATTTGGTTTGATTAGAAAAATTTTTGGTAAAGGGTTCCATGTAGGTCAATTTTGGTAAAAGTGGGTTTGGGTTAGGCTAGCCATGACCTTGAGCCCAATTAATTGATCAACATTGTGTCGATGATTGTAATGCGATGATTGTAATGAACAATGATTGTAATGAACATTTTAGTGAAGGATTGAGGTGATTTAGAGTTCAATTGGGGGTCCAATTTGAGGGATTTTGGAATTTTGATCAATTTAAGCATGTTGAACTAGAGTTGGGTCTATATTGGGCTAGGCTTGGGCTAAGTCCAAATTGATTGTTGAGAATGGTCAATAGGAATGTCATGAAGAGTTTTCAACATGAATTGGGTGTCAATTTTGGGGCTAATTCATTCAATTTTGTGGAATTTAGGGACATAGCCAATTTGGGGTAAATTTGTAGATTTTTGGATTTAAGTTGAAATTAAATGAAATTAAGGTTTCACCAAGGCCAATTGAAGGTCAAGTTTGATGTTTAGGAATGTTATGAAGAGTTTTCAACATAAATTGTGACAAATTGAGTAGGGTATAGGTTCAATTTGGTGGAACCAAGTCATAGGGCCAAAATTGGGGGTTTGGCTTATATCAAAATTGGGCTCAAAGCATAGGCCAATTGGCCACTGTAGCATCCTTCACATTTTCCAGAATTTAGATTAGTCATATGGAAGGTATTTGAGTTTAGAATTGAAATAGGGGGAAATTGGGACAAAATTGATGAACATTTGAAATGAATTCAGGGAAATTGGGCCTTCAAAGGCAATTTGGGGGTTTTGCTCAAAATGGTCAAATTGGTCAAACTGGGTCATGGGGTAGTTGATAAAAATAAAATTGAGAATATTTGAAAGGTTTTGGGAATTTTTAAGATTTTTTTGGAATTTATGAAATTTTGGGCTAAGGAGGGAGATTTTGGTAATTTAGCAATTTTTGGTGATTTTGGGTAATTTGGGTGTTCTCAAAAAATTTGAGATGATTTTTTTTTTTTGCACAAGTTTGGGTATTTTGGATAAATTTGGGAATTTTGGTCAATTTTAAGGTTTCATCAAATTTAGGGTTTCAAGGGTACTCGGTAATATGGGGGAGTTTAGTGGAAAAGGCCAACTTGAGTATTTTTGTTAGAATTGGGGTGCCAACCACCATAAATAAGCTATGGAGCAATGGAAACCCCATTTGAGTCCTCTATTTACCAGTCTTAACTAAATCGTAGCCTAGGGCCAGTGGGTTTAGGGGGCTATCTACATGAGTCTCCCAAAGGATTAAGGGATCAAAGTCAAGAAATTTTGGGTTTGTATTTATGAGTAATTGTGTGTGAGGTGAGCATCTTAGCTCTAGATCAACACTCAAGGCTAACCCTAAGGTCAAGCAGTCTTATGGGAACTCTCCTTGAGCTCCCCCATAATGACCTCACCTACTAAGTGCAAGAGGTTAGGACCACTATGTGGAACTTCAAGTTGAGTAAAGAGGTGTTTAGAATTTTTAATATTGAGGGTTCCTTTTCTAATTTTCTAGGAATAGTCAACAGGAAAGTCCTATGGCTAGACCTTAGGCTACTAAAGAGGAAGAACTAGACCTCAACCAAAAGTGACTCATAGACCTCAACCAAAAGTGAGGTCAACAAATGGACCCCAAATAAATGTGGTGTTCTAGGCAAGCACACTGCGGGTATTAGCGTTGACCGAAGAAATCAACAAAGCCAACGCAGACTCCTAAGTCAATAGACTTAGAAGGAGGTGTAGAATTGTGTGTGCTATTTGTTTCCACTGGGGAATTAGCAAGTGAATATTTGATCAAAATTAAGAAGTATAAACTCTCGCTAGGGATTGGAGAGTGGGTTTTGAGTTATCAAGCTTCAGATGTTTACTGAGGATGGAAAGGTGCTGACCCCGAGGTGGGAATTAAAGTTTAGGTATTAATTTCAGAAGAGAGTCATAGGTTAAGGACCAACCTTGAAGAGAGAGGAATCAAAAGTTAAGGATTGATTCCAAAAATGAAAATTGAAAGTTAATGATCAATCTTAAGAAAAGAGTCAGAAGTTAAGAACCGACCTCGAAAAGAGTGAATCAGAAGTTAAGGACTGATTCTAAAATGAAAATTTAAAGTTAATGATCAATCTCAAAAGAGAGTCGGAAGTTAAGGATCGACCTCAAAAAGAGTGAATCAAAAGTTAGGGACTACTTCTAAAATGAGCATTGAAATTTAATGATCAATCTCAAAAGAGAGTCAGAAGTTAAGGATCGACCTTGAAAAGAAGTGAATCAAAAGTTAAGCATCGATTCTAAAATGAGAATTGAAATTTAAGGATCAATCTTGAAAGAGAGAGTCAGAAGTTAAGGACCGACCTCAAAAAGAATGAATCAGAAGTTAAGGACTGATTCTAAAATAAGAATTGAAAGTTAAGGATAAGAGTCAGAAGTTAAGAACCGACCTCGAAAAGAGTGAATCAGAAGTTAAGGACTGATTCTAAAATGAAATAAAGTTAATGATCAATCTCAAAAAAAGAGAGTCGGAAGTTAAGGATCGACCTCAAAAAGAGTGAATCAAAAGTTAGGGACTACTTCTAAAATGAGCATTGAAATTTAATGATCAATCTCAAAAGAGAGTCAGAAGTTAAGGATCGACCTTGAAAAGAAGTGAATCAAAAGTTAAGCATCGATTCTAAAATGAGAATTGAAATTTAAGGATCAATCTTGAAAGAGAGAGTCAGAAGTTAAGGACCGACCTCAAAAAGAATGAATCAGAAGTTAAGGACTGATTCTAAAATAAGAATTGAAAGTTAAGGATCAATCTCGAAAGAGAGTCAGAATTTAAGGACCAACCTCAGAAAAAGTGAATCAGAAGTTAAGGACTGATTCCAAAATGAGAATTGAAAGTTAATGATCAATCTTGAGAGAGAGTCAGAAGTTAAGGACTGACCTCGAAAGAAGTAAATAAAAAGTTAAGGACTGATTCCAAAATGAGACATGAAAGTTAATGATCAATCTTAAAAGAGAGTCGGAAGTTAAGGACCAACCTTAGAAGAAGTAGATCAGAAGTTAAGGACTGATTTGAAAATGAGAATTGAAATTTAATGATCAACTCAAAAGAGAGTTGGAAGTTAAGGACCGATCTCAGAAGAAGTGAATCAAAAGTTAAGGACTAATTCTAAAATGAGAATTGAAAGTTAATGATCAATCTCAAAAGCGAGTCAGAATTTAAGGAATGTCCTAGAAAAGAGTGAATCATAAGTTAGGGAGTGATTCCAGAAATGAGAATTGTAAGTTAAGGATCAATCTCGAAAGAGAGTCAGAAGTTAAGGACCGACCTCGAAAAGAGTGAATCAGAAGTTAAGGACTAACTCTAAAAATGAGAATTGGTGGTGTTGAATCCAAAGATATGTGTCGTGTGAAAGGTTGACATTGTTGAAGAAGATTTGTGAATTTTTTGTGACGTTTTGTGTGGAACGTGAAACTTTGCGGGGATGTTAAGAGAATTAGTGCAGACAAATATAGTTGTGTTGCACAAGAAAAGAGTAAGAGACCTCAAAATTGAGAGAATCAACTCAACAGATTTATTTTCTTTTCTTGTTGTTTTTATCATGTTTAATTTTCAAAATATGTTTTCAAAAGTTTAATTTTAGTTGGTTGATTTTTCAAAAGAGACAAAAGAGATTGGCTCCTTCGTGACTCATTTGGATTTGTTTGTTATTATTATTATTACATTTTTTTATTTTATTTTTAATTAAAAGTATTAACTTAAAAATAGAATAAAAATATTAAATTCTGTTTTATTGGATATTTTAATATAACGCATGATCCGTGGCTTTTATCCATTGCACAAAAGAGCAATTGAACAAACAAACAAATTTTTGAAAGAAACTTCATTCAGCTGCTCCAATAAGTGTTATAGGTTGGGTGTAGGCCAATGCCTCAAAAAGTACAATGTGCAGATTGCATCAAAGTACATTCAAAAATAGACCATGCCAAATACATATCATAAACTGAGCATGTCTAATACATATCATATTTTCTGTAATGTAGTGCAGCAAAATGGAAATGAACCCTCTGAATGTCTATTCCTGGTGTGACAAGCTCCTGATCGAGCAGACCTTCTAAGCCACGCTCAAGAAAAAGAGTTCCCTTTGCATATGCTTAGAGGTGCTACCCTCTCATAGCTCGTACGGTAGCAGTTCCTCCAATTCTGGATCAGATTGAAATCAACATGGAATTTTACTGTTGTCCATCCGTCGGAAGGTTGCGAACACCCTACGGTGTCGCACTCCTGGAATACAGTGTTTGGCGACGTCTACCCCATTTCTCTTAAGGACCAGTACCGAACCAACAGGCAACAGAATTTCTACAGCTCTGAATTTTCCAGGACCAATGATGTCAATTTCTTTCCCAAATAGGATATTGCTTTTGGTCATGAATGACACCGTGCAGAAAGGTCTCACAAAGTCATGATGATCAATATATGGAGGAACACAATTACCCTTGGCGTAGATGTTGATGATGCAACTGCTAGGGATGACATTATCTTGCAGTATACTCTATCTGACCATTCTCTTAATCATCCATTTTATCATCAGAGGTATTGGATCCACCTGATCGTGTCTAAGAATCCTAGGAGGATTTCCTTATCTATCGTTGATGAAGTTGTAGCAGCAGTCGCACTGGATAATAATCCTCCCCTTTCCTTGCATCCATCTTCTAGGCTCAGAAGAGTTTCTTTCCTTGAGCAGGCCTGCTCTACCTCTATCTCTCAGGTCAAAAATACAGTCAAGAATGCTTTGTTCATCACTTTCTGAGGTGTATAATTCCAAATCTTCTAATATGTTGATGAATCTCCCTTGTACTTCTTCGTAGAATTCAAAATTTCTTTTGTTCACTTTGCTTATTCTGTAATATTCTACTGTGCTTATGATTGGCGGCTGTTGAGGAAATTCACTTATTTTAACATTTGCAAGAACCCAAGTTGGTGCTGACTCTGGCTCTAACGGAATGTATGATTCTGCGTTTGACGGGACGTATGACTATGTACCCCATGGAACATATGGCTCCGCATCCATCGGGACATATGGCTCTGTATCCATCAAGTAATCACCAGTCTGAGATCCATCATCGGTAGATGCGTACTCCTCTAAGGTGTTGTAGTGTTGTAGGTGTAGTGTATTACAGTCCGGGCATTCCACGAATGACCCTGCAGCTGACGCCCGTGTTGGTATCTCAACGTTGTAGGTAGGTCAACCTGTACACAGAACATCTGAAGGTGGTGGTATTTTTGGCTCTGTAACAAACTCAAACTCCTCATCTGTAGCAGGTAATATGGAAGAGGTTTCTTTCATGTCTAGATCATAAATATCCCTCTAATGGATAGGAGCAAGCAAGTTTTCTGCCTCTTTCTGCGTCTTCTAAATTCTAGTAAGAAAGTCCTCTACTTTTGGCGGCTAGAATTTTTGCATTAAGTACTTTATAGTGGCGCGTCTGGAAGTCTTTCATTATCAGTAGTGACTAGGCCCCCAGTCGGGGTAGCTATCATGGACGGTAGGCGGCTAGGCCCCTCCATCGGCTCATGTTGTACCATCATTTTCTTTCTCTTCAGTGATGAATTATCTTCGACACTCAACCTTAGCAGTGAGGGCAGCCCTTCTTTTTCCCGTTGGCTGATGACATCCATTAGTGGCCCCTCATAATCCATGTTGACTTGATTAAATTCCATTTCAAAAACTATAGTATCGCCCTGCGACGCCATCTCCTCATTGAGTGTGAGATTCCAGCCATCTTTAAATGCAAAGATCAGCCTCTGGCCTGACTTTTCTCTGCAGATGACAGCTGGCCTGACATTTCTCTGCAGATGACAGGAAAAATGTCAGCGAGCTGAAACTTAGTATGAACAAGAACAAAACAAAGTATTTATTAAAGGAAATTTTAATTTATTTTAGTGAAGAAGTCATTTATTTGTGTATGCATTTTGTTTAATTTAGTAGGATATTAGGTTTAAAAAAAGAAAATGAAGTGTGTAATTTTAAAAAAATTTCATTATGTTGAGGTTAATCTTATTACAAGAATTTTGGACCCAATCACAGACATTTGGCCACATAGATAACCCCAAAATAATCCAAATTTTAAAGTTTCAAATTAAGCGATGTCAAGCCATGTCAGGTTGCGTAGTATGTCTTCAGGTATTGTCTGTTGATTGGTAGCATGGGACTTTCACACCATAAATCTACTAACTGTTAGGCTCCTCCTGCATAGACCTTTTCAATGACAAATGGTCCCTCCCAAGTTGGCTCAAATTTTCCACCTATCTTGCGGCGTGCAAGAATAAAGAATAGGCCTTTTGAGCATGAGTACGAGGTCACTAACTTTGAACGTACTTGGACGGACTAATTTGTCATGAACTTGTACCATCCTTGCTTGGTAAAGCTCCAAATGTTATTTGCTACCATATTTGCCTGGTAAAGTTCCAAATGTTGTTTTGCTTCAAATCGTTTTCCTTCAAGACTCTACAATTCTTCAAGTCTCAGTTTTTCACTTTCTTCTGTTGTGAGTTGGTTGGCAACATCGAATCTGAGATCGACTCTGAGAGATGGCGTCTGAATTTCTAACGGTAGGACGGCCTCGGAACCGTACATGCGCATGAAACGAGCATGTAGGGTGAAGACTGAGTGGGAGTTCTGAACGTCATCCGGTAGGCCCACAAAGCTTCTAGTAGGCTATTATATCAATACAATCTCTTTTGTTTTCATCTATTCATTTCTTTAAAATATATACCAATGTCTTGTTGAAAGCTTCAGCCAGGCCATTTGCTCTGGGATAGTAAATTGTAGATTATCTCCAATCTATTCCATGTCGTTTGACCATGTCGTTTGACAAAATTTTGACAAAATTGTTAATTTTGGTGCTTTTAAAGGCTGTCCCATTGTCAGAAATTATTCTTCGTGGTACTCCAAAATGATAGACGATTTGGCTTTTAAAGAATTGAAGGACGTGTTATGTCGTAACCTCTCATAACAGTATTGTCTGTGCCAATTAGGAGAAATAATCTGTAGCAGCAAGTATGAACATGTGTCCCTTAGAAGACGGAGGGTCTATCAAACCTATTATGTCTGTGCCCCAATACTCAAATGGCCACGAGGCGATAGTTGGGTGTAGCACATTCGGGGGTTGGTATAAGACCACCCCATGCACTTGGCACTGGTGACATCTTCTGGATGTATCCATGCAGTCAGACATCATTGTTGACTAATAATATTGGAGTCTTTCGATCTTCTGTTTCATCTTCTGCACTAACTGGTGAGTGCCACACAATCCAACATGTACTTCTTTAACAATATTTTGTGCTTCAGCTTTGCTTAAACATCGTAGCCACATCTGGTCGAATGATCTCCTGTAAAGGACATCACCAACTAAAGCGTATAACATAGCCCTTTTTATAATGTGATGTGTCTCAAACTTGTCCTCTTGCAGCTTTCCAGTATGCAAATATTATATTAATGGATTGTGCCAATCTTCAGTGATATTCACAACCACATTTATCACTTCTTCTTTTGTGAGCTTGTGTAGAGTTTTGAGGTTGATTTGAGACAAAACTTATTTTCCTTGTACTGTGATTTTAATGGAATCCTCTGGGGGACACGCAAGTTCATTTACAAGTTTTGCTAGAGAGTCAGCATGGGCAATATCTCCCTTAGGATTCTGGTGGAAAGTCACATTGGGGATTTGTTCTAGCAGCTTCATCGTGTATTGATGGTATTCTGCTTGTCGTGGTTTCAAAATTTTGTATTGTCCGGTGACCTGCTGGCTGACGAGTTATGAGTTTCCATAAATGGAAATGTTTGTTATATCTATTGAGATTGTCAACTCTAATCTGGTGATTAGCGCTTCATATTCTGCTTCATTTTTGGTGCACGGCTCTGTCAGGTGGTATGAGAACCTCAAAATACCCTTATCTAGCGTGATAAAGATCAAACCGATCATTTCTTTGCCTGGTATGACTGTGCCTGATCCTTTGTCTTTTCTGGTTGATCTTTTCTGACTGATGAAGCATTGTCAAAGTACATTTCCCAGCATTGTGCACTAGAGAATTTCATTTGTCATCTTTCTCATCTGGTAGTTTGCTCATCTGGTAGTTCATTGTTGAGAGGGGACCCAACTGAAAGTGGGTGTGCAGCGAGAAATTCTGCTAGAATCTGTCCCTTGATAGCACGGAGGGGAACAAAAGTTATATCAAATTGCAATAAGATCATTGACCATCTTGCTAGACGTTGGAGAGTGTTGGTCGGGTCATCAAATATTGCAACGGGTTAACTTTCAAGATTAGGGTAATCTTATGAGAAAGCATGCAATGTATAAGCTTTTGGGCGGCGAAAATTAAGGCTAGACAATGATTCTCAATAGGTTGATAACTTATCTCCATCGATATTAGACAGCGACTCAAATAGTAAAGTCCATTTTCATTATCCTCATCATTAATTTGGGCTAAGAGGGCTCCAACAGAGTCTTCTAAAATCGCGATATAAAGTATCAACGGGTTTCCCTAGGATAAGGGCTGCCAAAATACAAGGTGTCATTAATTGTTTAATGTTCTTGAAGGCTCGCTGGAATTTCTCTTCCCAAACAAATTTGGCGTCCTTTTTAATTAATGTCAAGAAGGGTTGACACCTACCTAAGAGATTGGAATAAAACGTCTCAAATAAGCCAACTTCCCCTGGAAGGAACGTAGTTGCTTTAAGGTTTTAGGAGGAGGCATCTCCAAGATAGCTTTAATCTTATCTGGGTTGATCTCAATTCTCTGATGACGAACAAAGAATCCTATAATTTCCCGGAGGTAACGCTAAAAGCACACTTTAAGGGATTCATTTTAAGGTCATATCGTCATAACCATTCGAACACAATCCTCAAATCTTACAAATGCCTCAAATCCTCAAATCTTACAAATGGTCTATCTTTTGTTTACTTTTGATGACCAAATTATCCACGTAGCATTCTAATTGATTGTAAATGAGGTCGTCAAAAATATTTTTCATGGCTCATTGGTATGTTGCTCCAGCGTTCTTCAATCCAAACGACATCACTGTGTAGCAGAAAATCCCGATCGGTGTTCTAAAGGCTGTAAGTACTGCATCCTTGAGAGCCATCTTGATTTGGCTGTATCCTGACGACCCATCCTTGAAGGGGAAAATTTCATGTGTTGAGGCGATATCCACCATTATTTTTGGTATTTTTAGTGGAAACTCTTCTTTTTAACATGCTTTGTTTAGATCTCTGAAATCGACACAAATACTTATTTTTTCATTTTTCTTCTTGACAGGAACAATGTTAGCTAACCATGTGGGATATTGTTCTTCTTGTACAAAGTTAACGTCTATTAATTTCTTCACCTCGGCGATGACTTGCTGCTCTATTTCGAGGTACATTCTTCTTAGCGCTTTTTTTATTGGGGTTATATTCTTATCCACCCTGAGTTTATGAACTGCAACTTCTGCTGACAGTCCTGGTATTTAATCATAACTCTATGAAGCAAACTTTTAATTCAATTAACAATTTGATCAACTGTAGAGATTCTTCATCATTGAGTAGAGAACTTATAAATGTAGGTCGGGATTTTTATTCAGTCCCAAGGTTGATTTCCTTTAACTCATCAACCGTTGATTTAATTTCCTCCTTAAATTCAGGCGGAGCATTTTCTATTAGTTGATCAGTAGATTCATCCTCTATATCGAGGCAATCCTCTTCTGATTCACTAGTAACGACCATAAAAATATCTGAATCATCAACTGGTCTGACTGTACCAAATCTGAGACCCTCTTTCAAGTTGGGAGTTTGACTTTTAACATTCTATAATTTTTTAAAAAGTTGTAATTTATCTTTTTGCAATTGTTTGGGCAAGTGTCCCTGTTGAATTAAATTTTGTACATAAGGCGAAAAGTAGAAAAGTAACCAAAAGAAAGTAATTGAAAGACAATTCCATTAATTCATTAGAATCACCATCCAAATTTACATGATTTTCAAAATCAGTAGAGGTAGAATCACGATAAAGTTTGATCAGCTTTGAACCAACACTACGGACCTCCTTGACCTCTTAACTCTCGACCTTTTTAGGGAGGATAGGAGTAAGGGTCATAGCATTCACATAGTGGTTTATCCGACCATACATTGTCTCGTATTCACTTTTCTTCGTATCTTCTAAGAATATCTCATATTTAGGTTTCTTCTGTTTTGTCATCATTATTTAATCTTTGGAACTGTCTTCATCACTAATGTTGATGGTTGGCCTAGTCCGTTCAACAATTAAGTTGATTCTTCCACGTCCACGTCCCCGGCTTCAACCTCGGGTGCGCAAACTAAAAGAACCTCCACCAACTTGTTGTAAAGGAGTGGTTGAAGATTATTGAAGTGGAGTTGAATGGCTTCCTCTTTGTGATTTTTCTGAATCTTCACTTTTATTTGTCATGATTTCAAAAGAGAATACAATTCTCTTTGGAGGCGCATGGTTGGTAGCATCTTCACGAATGCCAACTTCATGAACCAAAAATGGTTGTAGATCTCCCTTGTTGCAATGTTCTTGTCCTTCTTTACAGTACTTGATGCATTGGTGTAGAGATGATGGAACCATGTTGTGTTCGTGAATCCACGGTTCACCAAGCAGAGCGTTGAAAAAGGTCTCGGCGTCGATGATATGAAACTTGGCGGTTGTTTCTCATTTTCCCAATAGTGTAATAGATCCAAGAGCTCTTTCTCCCTTTTGTTTGAATCCTCTTAACATCATTTTATTAGCCACAAGATCTTGGGCTTCAATGTACAAATAGGCCAATATCTGTAGACTCATCAAGTTGAGTGATTCTACAGGATCTACCAAAACTCTAGACAACACAAATTTATCGATGTTAATAGAGATGTTGAGTGGATAATTATGGTCAGCGGTACCGAGCAGCAAATCTTCATCTATGAAGATTACCCCAGGCTATTCTTTCAGCGAACAAACTTCATCTGAGGATGTGCTGGCCAACTCAGCTAAGAAAATCTCTAGGTCAAGAATAGTCGTAACCAGAGACTCTCTCATCTCCTTTGACAGGATCAGAGCGTTATAGATGCTTAATCGGGCTGGCAACTTCCTAAGATGAGCTAGCACGTTGTAATCCACTTTGTATTATCCTCCAATTTTCACTTAGTTGTGTGGTTCTTCCACTGGTGGAGGTGGCAGTAGCTCTTCTTGAGTTATTACCTGTTTTCTTTATGTGTTGGAGCTATTCTAGGGGCAATACTTTCCCGCTTCTTAAGTTTACTTCTGTAATTTCTTTTTCTTGAGGTACTTTCTTGAGGTACCTTTGTTGAATCTTTGTTGAATTTTTTTGTGTTTCTTCTTTGTCGGAAAAGATCTAAGTTGATGGAAAGCAGCACACCGTGGTGCTCGGGGATTGGTTCCTCACTTCTTGTGTTGTCATAAGTGGTATCATCGACGCTTTCTTCAGCCTTATTAATGAGTTTGTCAAACTCAAGTACAATTTGAGGATCATTTTGGGGATTGGGATTGAAGCTATATTGGTCAAAATCAGTTACGTTATCACTAGAAATAGTTAAAACGTAGCCAAAATCATAATCATTATATTCATAAGACCCTGGAGGGGCAAAAAGATAATCATACAATAAATTGGTTATAATCAGTTAGGTTATCACCAAAAATAGTTAAAATGTAGCCGAAATTACAATCATTATATTCATAAGATCCTAGAGGGGCAAAAGGATAATCATACAAAGTCAGGGGTTTGATGATTTTCTTTCTTCAATCTGAGACAACCAATCTAGTAGAGGCAACCCCTATCCTATCCCCTGTGCTATCAATCTTCTTCTTTATTATCTTTGACGATGACAAATCTCTTGGTGAAATCTTCATCTCGGGCTTAATAGACTGAAGATTTTGAACGGAGGCTTGTTTTGATGCATTCCGAATTTGATTCAATATTTTCTTGGATGATTTGCTCCAAACTTTATTCCATTCATCTTTTCTGGTATATGCGGAAGATTGTTTCAATGAATCTTGTATTTGGTATAGGACCCTCTTGAGCTTGTTTCAAGTCATACTCCATCCATCTTCTCTAGCATATGGATCCATCAAAGAGATTGGCTCACCCGAAATCATATTTATGGAACCCTTTTTAGGTTCTTTTAAATTTTCTTTTGGGATCGTTACATTCCCTTCTTTGAGGTTCTTTTTGAGTCAATCCTTAAAGACAAAACATTCTTTTATAGTGTGCCCAAGCAACCTGTGGTATGGGTAATAATTAATAATTTGGTTGATCCTTCTTGTTCGGGTTTCTTTGGATTTGGTAGTTTGAACTCAAGCTTCTTCATAATACTTCTAAACATTTTGGATACAGATTGATCTTTGAAAGAATACACTATTTTCTATCGTTCTTCCAGAGATATTCTCTTATTCCCTATTTGAGGTGATCCTTCTTGAGGCGGTCGCTGGCTGGACTGACTATTCTGTTTCTGAGCATGTTGTGATGAAGATTGACGAGAATTTTTTGCATATATCTTCATTGGTTGTTTTCCTATCCTTTGTCGATAGTCTTTATTGTTCCTAATTTCTTTTCAAACACTTTAATTTTCTTGGACTTCTCGTGTGAATCCATATGTTTGATTTCCTCTTGAAGACTGTTGGCTTTATTGAGTAGCTTTTTGAAGGATTTGATGGTGAGTCCTTTGAGCATGAAAGCTACTGGGCCATGAATACTTTTGAGTAAAATCCCAATTGCATGATGTTTTTGTAGCTAAGGTTCACACTTTATGCTAAGGTTTCTCCACCTCAAAATGTAATCAACCGAAGTCTTGTTGGGCTTTTGCTTTTCCATCAAGAGTTCTCTTATAGAGACATGGTGTTGCGCTCTGATGAATCTCTTCAATAAAAATTGTTCCAACTCAGCAAATGTTTTAACTGATCAATTGGGTAAATCAGCATACTAATCAAAGGCGATCCCTGACAAGTTGCTGACGAACTGTTGGAAGAGTAAACTTTAATATTTCTTATGTTGCCATAACTGGCTCGAAAGTGTGATATATGTTGTCTGGGATTTCCAATCCCATTAAATATCTTGAAGTTTGGGGACATGAAATTCTTAGGGAAGGGTAACATCCGGGGACACAAAACCCTCAGGAAAGGGTACGACATCGAATTCCTTCAAATAGGGTCTACCCTTTAAAATTAATGCATCACCTTTATATTGGGTTAAGGCCTCTCAAACCTACTCAGCCATTTGCGTAAATTCCTTCTCTGGCAAGGCGCTTGATGTTGAATCCTTCTTTGTTTGCTCATCTCTGTTGGCTGAGGCAACTTCTCATCTTTCATCTGCAATATGTATAATTTCTAGTTGGTTTACCTCTGGAGAGGCTAATTGTGGGGGTTGAGATTGTCCTTGAATTGTGGCCAGAGCAGTCATGGCTGCGACCATCTCTTCTATTCTTTTCTCCAGTTGGCTGACTTGCTCATCCCTTAGGAGGATAGCCCTATGCAGCTCATCTACAACATTTTCTTTGACGAGAGGTTGGGCCTCGCGTGCAGATGTAGCAGCTATGATTTTGATAACATGAACATCCATGAAGTCCTATTCGAGGTAATCATTGTAGTCAAAGTCTTCATCATCATTAATGGAGACTCCAGATTCCCGAGCCAACTCGAAAAACTTGACTTAGAGATTTTCAACTTTTTCTTCAATTATTGATTCCTAAATTGCTTTAAGATATGGAAGACCCTGCTAGACCTCCTCCTCTTATTCTTCCATCTCGTTGGATTGGAAATTACTGTGACAATGTTCAGATACTTTGGACCCTGGCTTCGTTCCATGATCTTGCCCTGCATGCTCACTGGACTATATCGATACTGCAACCTTAGGTACTTTGATGGTGATGTCTTGAGATGAATTTTTTCAGTAGAAACATAGGTATGTCGAAGAGAAGTACGCTCCTCATGGTGCAGACTAACTACAGTACCGAGGAATTTCTTCATCTTTTCCTTTGAAGCTTTAGGAATGTCTTTGAAGTGAGTGATCGATAGGATTCTTGGACCCAATCTTGACTTAACCCGTCGATGACCTGTGGTCTTGATAACTATAGAATCGGTGGTAACTATGGCGGTATCAACTCTGCTTCCCAAGAAAAACCAGACAAGGATGCGAGTAAGAAAATTTTCAGTTGACTTTCGAGATTGTTTGACAGATTTGACATCTTTTGAAATCTCTTTCTTCAGACGAGGGAAAATTGCATGTCCCGCTCATTTAAGTAACTCATTAACTAAGCAACCCTCTTTGGCAGCTAGTCTCTGAAAAATTGAACTGACTCGGGTGATGGAGTAGGTTTCTTTTTCTCCACACCATGTCCATGAAGTGTTGGTAATGCAGCGGTGATTTTCCAAATACTCTCGTATCCATCGGTATTCATTAAATGATGGAATCTACTTCTCTGTAGAAGCATATTGGTTTCTGGTAATTCTAACTCATCCTGATGGGAATCCTCCTTAATGGGTATCTCCTTAGGAGCCTGGGCTTTAGCGGCCCTCCGAACTCTCCTGTTGTGGTTTCTCCTTTGAGTTCAAGTTAGTGGTGCAGTCTTTGAACTTGATCCAATTTCGAACACTGATGGTGGGACAGTTAATCCCTCAGTCAAAAATTTAATGATCATTACTTCTTTCTCCATAGCGGCAGCGGGAACAACAGGCTTGGTAGTTTCTGTAGTGGTAACAGTAGTCTTGGCCTTCTTAAAAGAAGGGAAGTCTTGAAGACAGTTCAGGTTGAACTCAGCAGACGACTCCTGAACTTCTGGAGCGGTGACTTTCACGATGACAAACGGCGCCTTCCCGAGGATAACCTTGAGGTCTTCAAATCTGGCTCCAAACTTAATTGTAGGAGCAACATTTCGGGCTTCATGGCTTGTTAACAAGTTGCAAGAAAAAGTCAGCATTGGGTAGGCCATCGCAGCAGCTTTAAAACAGAAAGCTCTAGGGTTAGTTAAATGGCCAAAACCTTGTAATCTCAGTGCAAGCACTGAAAATTAACAGAGGTCAATCTGTAGACTGGGTAAGTCTTAGTTTGTGGGGATTTTCTTTTAGTAAACAGGTAACTTAAAGGAATAAAATTTAAATTAATTTTGAAGCGCGCGCAACACAATACAATTTGATTTAATTTGCAAAATAGAAAATCAAACTTGATAGGGAGATGTGAAGTGTTTAGAACCCAGTGCGGGACTCATTTGCAACACACAATGCCTAGGTGGAACTAGTCCACCAACACACCTATTGGGGAGAAAAGCTTGCCCCCAGCGGAATCCCTCTATTCAAAGGTGATTGAACAAACAGTCCTGAAGTCCAAAGAGTTGGTCGTACTTTCCCAAGACAAAATGTGTAAAGCATGTCAACGGAAGAATGGAAGAAGAGTAATCTAGTCCAAGAGGGACATGGACACATCATCGATGTATGAAGATAATATTTCCTTATTAAATGGAGAGAAATCTTGTCCCCAGCGGAATCGACAGAACCTGTTGGCACTAAAAAGTTGAGGAGTTTCCCGTAAGAAGCTGTCGGTCACTGGAATCGAAATCTCGTCGCCCGCTTAGGAAGGACATTTTAATTTACATATAGATTTAGTTTAGAAAAATATGAAATCAAACTGACCCCATATTTTTCATAATTTAAATGAAAGAGTGATGTACCTCAAACCCTATATCTATCCCGAAGGATAAACACAAGACTTGGGGATGAAAGTCGATCAAATAAACTGAGAAATATATGACGTCTGTTTGGTCTATGAAACTATTTTATTTTCTGACAATTTCCCCTATTTAATATGAAGAATAAAATAGAATTTATATTAAGTTGGGTTCGGACGAGCTTCCTATAAGGGCAAGCCTTTATAGTTAATTACATCTTAAATGACCGAAGTCACTTAAGAAAACTCTCGGTAAAAATCAGGAAATATTATCTTCAAAGATGTCAAAAGATAGGATTTTTCAACGAGATCAGACAAAGAGGTGTGAAAAGAGATTGGCTCAAATTTGGAACATTTGTTGTAAAATCCAAAAGAGGAAGAACTAGGGGATGTCATTGATCCGGAGGAGAACCTCAGTGACTTCCCAAGCTATCTTATTGTTTGGCTTTAGTTTTAAGAAGAAATTATTTAAATGTTTCATCCTGCTCATTTTATTTGTTTAGTGCTTACATTTGTGTGAAACGATCGCACGAATAGCCCGGAAGATGTAAAGATTTAGGTCGTGACAAAGGACAACCTCGGAATCCTAAGACGAGTTAGGGCTTATATTGTACAACAGAGCTGTACAAAGGCCTAAAGATGAGGTGAGAATTTATGTTTCGTAAGCAAACTACCTCAAATTCCTATGGCTTTTTTGTTTAATTCTAAGGAAAGAAGTTAGTTTAGCTGGGGAAGACATGTTTTGCTATTGAAGCTGACTGTGCTACCCACCATGCTTGGTCCAAGCTCCTTGCCGTGACGAGTTTGAGTTTTCTACGATGTCAAGTTATGATGTCAAATCAGGTGGCCCTATGGTTGTAGTTCTTTAAATTTTATGGGGAGTGTTAAAGTTGATTAGAGTGACACTGGTTAGGATCTCACAGTTTCGTCGTTCCGGTATTACTATTTTCTTTCAGATTCACTTAATCTAAATGAATTTACTAAACTCAACTTAATGAATTCTATAATTTCATTTAGACCGTGGGAAGCCTCGTTAGCAACCGTAGGTTACCTCCTCCAAGGGATTACCGATCATCTGATAGAGATGTCTTAATTTAGTTGTAGTTGTGATTTTTTTGATGTTTGTGATTAATTTTGAGTTTTTTATATTTTGAATGTTGTTGAGGCGATTTTTGTCTTAATTGATTTCAATTTTGGTTTTAGGTTTTGGTTTTGTGGCTATACAAGCAGTTTTGGTTTTCATGTAGGGTGATATTGTTGTTTAACATGCAAGTTTTGTAAGCATAAAAAATACAATATGAAAGTACAAGAAAGATGACACTGTAAACTATAAAAAGCGTACCTGGCGAGTCTTCTCGTTCCACCACCTGAAACTCAAAATGCCTGTGAGGGAATTTTATGTAAAGAAAAAAAAATAAGATTTTAATGATATACACAACCCTAGGTCATATCTTGGTGGGCCCCTATTGACTTGTTTAAGGATGATATTTGTTAAGCAAAACATATTAAGTCTCGTAGACCACCGAGGTATCCAACAAATCTAGAGAAAGAAGCAGGTCCATGCTTCCCTCTCACTGTCTGGTGAAAATTCTCGAGCTCATTCAAACTTATTATGTTACTTAATAACTCATTCTGTAAATACATTTAATGCTCAGTGAACATTGATGTTTCAATTATCCCTAAGAGTAGGGTAATTATCACTTATAATTTAATTTGAGAATTATGTAGGTGAATACCCTTAAAGGGGCAAGTTAATGTCATCAAGTCACTTAGCCAACTTTTTAATCTGGGCTTATAGTGTTTTAAAGATTTTCAATTTTAATTGTTTTTACTTTTCTAATTCTCATTTAATCAGATTTGATTTAGCTAGAGTCACTATTAAGCCCTTTAGACTTTTGATAGATGTCTCAGTTATATTTTGAAAGAGATTGAATTTTTAGGTGATTATGATTCATTATTAAAAATTTTTAAAAGTCATTTGAATCATTAAATAAGGGTATTAAATTGGTGAGTTACTAACACCCAAAACCATGCCCCTCAGTCTAGGATCATTTAATTGACTAGACTTCCAAATTTTAATAATTTAAGGAAATTACAAATTTATCCTTTAATTAATAAAAATGAGATTGGTTTCTACCAATTAATCTCCTTGTGTTTCAATCATCCAAATATGCTGATTAGGATCAGAGGTTACCCATTCCCCTTTCTTAAATTAAACCTAAATGTTAATTAAGGCTAAATTTCCAAAATTACACTTTTGCCCCTAAGGCTCTATCACTTCATAATTCATCAAATTTAAATCAAATGACCTTTGAGTTTTTATTCTACCTCACTAATGGGTCAATTAAGACATCAAAGGAGAAAATGTAATTTTTTCAAATTTTAATTTAATTTACATATTTAATTTTATACAAAAATAGGATTTTTTAAAGAAAAATCCATAACTTGACCAAGGCAAAGCCTATTCTTTTGATATTTTTACTCAAGGTAGACTTAGACTAAAGAACTATTGGGACCAAATTTCATGATTTATTGAGTTATATTTAAATTTTAAGAATTATTTTAAGTTCTAGAGAATTTATTAATTATAAAATATTTTAGATGTGGAAAATTAAGTTCTATATTTTTATTAAATCTCTGTAAGGTCAAGGAACCCAAAGAAATAAAATTTCACATTTTTTTGCCTTTTCTTTGCATTGTTGGAATTATTTTAGTGAAAATCCATTTTTAGCCTTTAAAAATTATTTTAAGCTTCAAAATTCAATATATTCACTTAAAAAATTAGGAAAAATATTCCACTTGTTCCTAAGTGCTTAGGAAACAATTTATAACATTTTCATGGATTTTATTATTTTTGGTGATTTTTACCATTTCTTTTAATTATTTATATATTAAAAATAGGCTAAAAAAAGTTTTTAATTTAATTACCATTTTATTTTAAAAAAAATCCTCTAATCACAGAGAACTCCAAAAAAAAATTCTTCTATTTTTTTTTAGTTTTATTTTAATTATCAAAAATCATTTTAGTGTTAAAAATGACAGTTAACATTAGAAAATTAATTTGAGTTGTTAAATGAGCTCCAAGTATTTTAATATTTTTTTGTGGGGAGTTCATTGAACCTCAGATTATAGTGGTGATTAAAAACTAAGTCATTTTGATGTTTGCATTTCCCAAATTAATTTTCTTTGTGTTCTAGGGTTTTGTGCAAATTAGGTGTATTCTTAATGACCTAGCTCAAGAAACATTTTCCAAAGCGTTCTCTAGTCATGGGAAACCTTTCAAAATTTTCTTGGAATTTTCTAAGCAACATGCTAATTATTATGATTAATTTATGCAAATAACAAACATAAACTTGAAAAATATAGATCTCTATCTAGAGATCTCCTCTGACTTTAGAAAAAATTAGAGAATGTTCCTTAAGATAGAGGCAACAATATGCCAAAATTTTAAGTCATGGTGAAATGTCTAGATGCATGGAGAATTAAAAGACTCAAAATAGTGTTTAATTAATTAAAAATAAAATATGCATCACATAAACTTTAAATTATTTCCACATTATTCTCCTCTTTTCACTAAATAAGAGGGTATTTTTATTTTATTTTTGTGATTTTTCTACACCAAGATATGGATTTTTGAAGTAAGGGATCGTTTTCTGATTTATTTAATTCCCTATTTATCAACTTAAACGTGTGGCGCCACCTTATCCTAGGCGTCTCCGAAGCTCCACGTGGTGTCCTCTGGTTCGGCGCCGCCATCCACCACAGTGCTGACTCGGCCAGCGTTTTATGTAAGAAGGCGCTGTCCGGCTAGATCTCGTCCCTTGATGAGACAAACGCGCGTTCGGACGGTGCCCCATCATTGTCCCTAATGCCTTAGCCCGAGAACCATCCATTTTCAAATCTTAAGATCTCACTCATTTCTCAACCAAATTAAGTATGATTTGTTTCTAAATGCTCAGCTAGGTGTGACAAATTCATCCATACGGCAATCATGCCATTAAATTAGCTCTAATCAAATGGAGGATTAAAATAAGCTCGGTAAGTGGGGGAGTTCAATACCTTTTGTCTGAGAAGGGAAGCTTCAATCAGAGGTGCTCAACACATTCGGGGAGGTCTAAGGAGGCTAGGGATTGAACATCTTTAGGTATGAATTATACTAAGCTTGATTTAAGGTATTGGTCTAGAGTTATGCTAGGGGCTCTGTATGAGGGGAGTTTGATGGGGCTTCTTCTTCTTTCACTGCGGTGATAGTGTGGGTGAGTTTAATTTTATTTTGGTAGAGTGTAAAAGTGTGGAGAGCTCTGTCTTGTCTCCGACAAGGTTTTGAGCTAAAAAATTGAACTCCGATAAGGGGATTTAGGGAAATGTGGTGGTTAGAGGGTAATGTGGTGGTTAGGTTGCACTGTGGAGGTCTCACGGAAGCTCAGAGAGTGATCAGAGGGTATCCTTAAAAAATTTTCAGCACCCCTCCCATTGACCATGGAGATGAGCTTTTATAAAAGTGGTTGATCCTGATTTTTATATGTAATGATTTATGAAGTTCACACCACTACATGCCAAAAACTTGATCCTTATATGAAAGGTAAGTTGTGTAAAACATATATAATTATAAGCAATTAATAATGGGATTCTACGCAAGTATACGTATCGTTATCAAGTAATAATGGACTTTCTATTTAAGCCCCAAACATCGATCTCACGGGGAAGGTGTAAGTTAGCAATGATAAATTTTAACAAGAAATTTACAAAAAATCAAACGAAATCACTGTTACTAATTTTGAATATTGATATATTAAACAAACTAAATTACTTAACTATTAACAAAACGGAAATGCAAATTTTGAATAATAACTACTAATCTACTAACTATGTTTATGTAATTAAGATTGCTTATGTGAAAAAGCATCATTCCCACTACAATGAAATTCTGGTGAAATGAGATGAGATAAATGTTTATAATATGTATTGTGCCAAATAGAAGCAATTTTAATTTTCAACCCTGATACAGCGCATAGAAAATCATTAGTTAATCTTAAGTTTACTCCCTAAATTTGTGGTTAGGCTAGGAGGATATGGACTCCCACTCCAGAGCTCCCACTTCCCTTCACCTCAAGGCTAACTCTTGCTTTAGTTTTTAACTTTAGTTTTTAAACACTATAAACACTAAGACCAAATTGGGGATTTTAGTCTGTCACCCTAAAGATTCTCCAATTCTACAACCAACAAAAAATATTTTGGCCCCTTCTCTGATGAAATTCGGGGATTGGAGTGAAAAATAAACGTAGAGGAGCCCCTTCTCTGATGAAATTCGGCCCCAAATAAAGCCTAAGGTCGGTTCTCCAAGAGGAGCCTCCAAAAACTCTTCAAAAATTGTCCAAATACATCAAACTTTCTAGAAATGGGGTCTGAACTGCCTTTGGCGCCACTAGTGCTGAGTAAAAATTCTCCAGCTTTCGGTTATTCTGCACTGTCGGCGCTGACCTTGGCGCTGTCCGCGCTGAGTATTTCCTCAAAAATGTCATTTTGACTCCAAATTTCATCCTTTTTTCTTCTTTTTTGCTTTAAGCCCTAAAAATCAACAAACTGCAAGAAAAAATCAAAATACCTTCCATTAAAGTGCAATTTCACCAAAAATAAGTATAAAATATGGGTTTAAAAATGCATATATTTTCGGTGTATCAAAATCCCTCAAACTTACATGTTACTTGTCCTCAAGTAACTTCTCTACTACATAAAAATATGACTTATGGTAAAAAATTTGACATTTAGACTTCCATATTTTAATTCTCTAAACATAATAGTTTAACTTAAGAAAAATTCAAAACAATTCCAGTTAATACAAAAGGTGTAAAGATATTCAATAATTAAGTATAAGGTTTTTTATCCTCTATTTCTTTCAAGAAAAAATGCAATTTGTTATATTAAAGTCACTTAGGAAAATCATATGAAAAAGAACTTCGTAAAACTTTATTAATAATTAAGTTAATATTCAAATCAAAAGTTTAGAAAACGTATCCAAGTTTTTTCCCTTAAGTTGAGTCAAGTGAAGACAATATTTAATTAAGCATCTCCTCAAGCTTCTCCCCACATATTTTCTTTCTCTTTTCTTTTTTTTTTCTTTTCTTTTTTCTTTTCTTTTTATTTTTCTTTTTCTTTTTTTTTCCTTTTCTTTTTTTCTTTTCTTTTTGTGAGGATTATTGTATCTGGATAGCCTGTAATGATTTTGAACTTCACTATCATCTTCATAAAGTTAAAAACTTCTTACATTTCTTCACTTAACAAATTTATATTAACTTAAAGATTTCATAAAGTTTAACTCTTTTCTTTTTACATGAATCTCTTAAAATTTTTTTAATATTTCAAAAATACAAATTTTCTTTACTAAAAATAGAAAAACATAGTCTTATTCTCTTTTACAAAATATCTTAGTCCCTAGAATTAACCTTTTTTATTGAAAATTTTTACTTAAATTTACTATATATTTAGAAACATAAATATAGTTATCTAGAGTTAACCCTTAATACCAAAGGTCATGTTGGCTTTAAAATTTTGAAAATTTAGTTAAGTGAGGACAAATAAAATTAAGTTCTTTCTCTCTTTCTAAAAATGATTTCTTCTTCTTTCCCCCCAAACTTATATTTTTAAGAGAATTTTTTTTACATGAAGAACTTTAAAAATGAAGGGTGAAAGAAAGTATTAAATACATAAAAAAATTCATACCTGTTAGAGATTCTGATTTTTAACATAAATTTTGAAATACTGCAGGTGCTAATATGAAAACTACAAGCCTAAAAACATTAAATTACACATAATACATATAAAATTTGCTGAGAAAAAGCTAATCATAATACATAACAAAGTGCTAAAAATGACAGCAAAACTAAACTAAATTCTAAAAATGAAAATAGTTTTTCACATTACAGTTTCATGTAACATAATAACAGAGTCTCAAAAACAACATAACACAAACAATAAAATGACACAGTACAAACACATACAAATAAACAAACCAAAAGATCACCAGTAATCATCTTCCTTATCATCAACATTAACTTCTGCTGCTGATATGAAGTATAAGTAGGGTGAATAGGGAACTGAACTGTATGGTCACCCCTTAGGTATCTCACTAAAGAATCATCATAAGAAGCATCATACTCGAATTTTTGGGGAATCAGATCATTAGTGTGAGCATTTCTGGCCTCCACATTCTGCATCCTATGATCCATCCTCAAAATATCTCCCTGCTAAATCATCATTTGGTCCAACAACTCCCTGTTGCTGGGCAACTCCCTGTTGCTGGGTTGCTGGGGTCACTTGAAGTTGGCTCACTAAAATTAGGGGTTCTATAAGTAGAAGGAATATCCTTGACCTGTCTTCCAAATCTCCAATCAACATGGGACTCATAAGTCTTGATATTGGCATGCTCAATCGATCTCTGAGGCTCAATCCTCTCCTGCATGCTCACAAAGTGTGTAAATGAGAGCAGGGTGTGTCAATTCACCAGTGGCTTCTCCGAGAGCAATAGATCAAATGTTCATATAAATGATAGAGCCTACATTTATATCCATCACTTACTGAATACAGAAGTTCAGAATGGCTCTAATGGCTCTATCCTTGGTATCCTTGGTCACTTCACTATGATGGTTTGTTGGAATCATCCTCCCAGAAATAAAAAAATATCAGGCCTTAGACACTACATTTAACATAAAAGGGGAAAGTTAACTTTAACTCCATTGTTTATTTTCCAAGACCTTTCTCACTAGTCAGAAAAGAAATAACTTCATCTAAGGCTTGATCTGTAGCAGAGAATGAATGATATTGGCATCTATAAACATTTTCTAATCGATAAAACTTATTGATTTTTCTTGGAGTAAACTCCACCCTTTTTCCTTTAACAAAAACAAAATCATCAGAAGCCTCAAGAAGGTTGGCATAAAATTCCATCACAATTCCAACTATCACATTGGCAATAAAATAGCAGAAGCTTTCCCACCGCTGAGCGATAATCAATCGTTCAACTTCTCCTCCCTGATTTTTAAAACCTCAGTCCTGGATCACTTTTTTATTTTCTTGAAGACTATGAAATCGAGCACTGGCTCTAAAGCTAATAAACCTTCGCCGTCATATTCTACTTTCCTTTTGCACAATCTTGGTGTCATAGGAAATCTAGAAAAATTTGAAAAAAAATCAGAATAAATCCCAAAATTTTGAAAATTAAAATGTAAATCACTTTAAACTTAAATCCACTAAGTAAGAGTTATTCACCAAAGCATTTTCTCAAATTCTCTCAGAAAATTTTAAAATTTTGGATCTAGTCAATCTGAGATAAATCTTTGATGAGAATAAAAAACTTTTACTTTAAAGTGTAGCTCTTACATAGAGAAGATGAAATCTGAAGTTCCTTTGCCTCTAAATCGCCTCAAATTCGCCCAAAATCAAGCCCTAGGTGCAAAATTGAAGGTTGAAGGTGACTTAAGGGGTAAAAATGGAGTTTTGCAGTGAAGATCATGAATTAAGGGGTTAATTAGTTGCTCTCAGGTCGAAGGCACCGTCGGCGCTGAAGGACATAAATTCACTAATTTGATTTTCAAATTTTTATCTTCCTTTTAATTTTCTCTAAAGTTTTTAGTATTTTTAAAAACAATTTTTTATCTAAATTCATAAATACACATTTCACAAATAATCATTTTCACAAACAACAACAAATTGTCTTTTATATATTAAAATACACTTTTACAAACACATACAAACACATATCACAAATCACAAATTCACACTTATTAAGCAAACTAGTTATAAATCAGTATCGAAATCAATCGACAACACTAAACGCTGACACAAAACTATACATAGAATCAAAGTTCAAAATTTTAAAGAAAAAACAAACCAAATCAAACCTAACCAAATCCACACAATTACACTAAAAACATAAACACTTTTAAGCAAGTAGAGAATTCACAATCTTCAATCATTCAGCCTCATCTTCAATGGTTTCACCTCCTCTAATATCTCCCATAGATTGGTAATGAACATATAGGTTGGATCGGTAACATATAGGTTGTATAAGGATCGGTACGGGAATTGATATGTCGAATTTATTTGATCCACCCCTTTTCTTTAAACATTTGAACTAAATTCCAGTGTGATCTTCCAGTGTGATCAAAATTCTCTTTCACTCTCCAATCTAAGTGATCAAAAAGGTACTTTAGATTTCCCATTGCATTCATAATACTCTGAAGTTCTCTTTTAATTTTCTTCAATTTCTTTTCTAAAGCAAGCCAACTTCCAACTGTTGGTGACATTAATGGAGTTGAAGAATGTGAAGAATGATCTATAATAGCATTTAGTGCTTTATTTCCATTACCAACATACTGATCATCAAAAGGAATCATGGGCTCCCACGGTAGTAAAACTTTTTCCCAATTTTCATATGGCACTTAGGATTGACTGCAAATCAGAAAAAATGTAGAAGGATGCCCAAGTCCATAAATTGGCTCATTCATAATGATTTCCATCACAGATTTAAATATAATTGAACCTATATCAATAGGTTTCTCCATTTGAATACAATAGTTTAAAATAGTACTCTCCTTGGTGACTCTACTGATCTTCATAGTAGGGTGTAATTTTGCACAAATAAAGAAATGTCATTACTTCAAAATTTGATTATGTGATGAAGCATGAAAACTAATATATCCTTCATCTCGTACCTCCCACATATCACTTTCATACGTCAAAAAAATATAAATAACTTGCATCAAATCTTGCGTAGAAATGAAATTTGCATAATGACAGATTGGAACATTTTCTATCATATACAATTCATTAATCCTCGCAGGAGTAAATGGTACAGCCTTACCTCGTACAAAGACAACTCCTTTGGTGATTCCATGTAGATTTGCATAGAACTCCTTCACTACAGGTGTAATAACCGCAGCGGTAGTGTAACACAGAATTCCCATCGCCTTTGCAGAATAATCTTGTCAACTAGAGCACTTGGATTGATCAACCCATGATTAACAAATCCTCTTTCCTTGATCAATCTCTTCTTCAGAATAACTTTATCGTATAATCTCTGCGCGTTGAAACTAATAAACTTTCTTCTATTGAAAACTTCATACCTTGAAGTATTTATGGAATTGGAAGCCATGGAATCCGAAAATAGAAAGTTTCTAGGCATCATAAGCAGTTTTTAGGACTTTAAAAACACCTCCCAGCAGTTATTATGGAGCGAAACTTTGCCAAAGTCTGCCAAAAGTCGCAGGAACCGTCCAACCGCTCTCGCCGCCCCCGTTGCTGAGATCCTTTTTCTTGGGCGCCGTCGGCACTAGTGGCCAAATTTTTGCAATTTTCATTTTTCGTTCAATTAGATTCCAACATTTCTTCTAATATCAATATTGAACTTAACTTATAATAAATGCAATTGTGCAATATTATTATCTACTAATATATAAGACACTTAACAAACTAAATAGTAATATATAGACATATAAGTATGGGTTGCCTCCCACAAAGCGCTTGGTTTAACGTCGTCAGTCTGACTTGCCATTTGTTTAGTTGGGTTGACTTAACATTCAAACTTCTTTAAATTTAGGTTTGTGTCCTTCATAATAGTGTTTTAAATAATGCCCATTAATTTTAAATATCTTTCCAGTGCTAGGATCTTTAATCACAACAGTTCCATAATGATAAACTTTAATCACTTTAAATGGTCCTAACCATCTGGATTTTAGTTTTCCTTGAAACAGTCTTAATCTTGTATTATATAATGGAACTTCTTGTCCAGGTTCAAATTTCTTCTGAATAATCTTCTGATCATGCCATATTTTCATTTTCTCTTTATATATTTTTGCATTATCATATGCTTCATTTCTAATCTTCTCAAGTTCATTGAGTTGCAATAATCTTTTCTCACCAACATCTTTTAGATTAAAATTAAATTCCTTAATATCCCAAAATGCTTTATGCTCTAATTATACAGGTAAGTGACATATTTTTCCAAATATTAGTCTGTATGGGGATATTTCTATAGCAGTCTTATAAGCAGTTTTGTATGCCCATAATGCAGTATCAAGTCTAGCAGACCAACTCAATTTATAAGGATTTACAACTTTTTCTAAAATGTGTTTAATTTCATGATTTGATATTTTTGCTAGACCACTAGTCTGAGGATGATAAACAATAGAAAATCTATGGATAATACCATACTTCTTAATCAATTTTTTTTATTATCTTATTCCTGAAATGAGATCCTCCATCAGTAATAATTACTCTCGACATTCCATATCTTGTAAAAATATTTTTTAATTAAAAAATTATAAACACTCTGAGCATCACATCTAGGTATAGCAATAGCTTCAATCCATTTGGAAATATAATCAATAGTAAGTAATATATATAAGTTTCCAAATAAAGGCATAAATGGTCCCATAAAATCTAATCCCCACACATCAAAAATTTCAACTTC
>NW_018221427.1:40434-40868 GCF_001263595.1 Phalaenopsis equestris
TTGCATGTTTTTTAATATATTCATTAACATCTTTAAAAATAGTAGGCCAATAAAATCCATCTTGTAAAATTTTATATGCAGTTCTATTTGTTTTGAACTGTCCTCCAAATTTAGAATCATGGCATTTTTCAATTTTTTATTGAGTTTGTTAATAAAAAATACGGCACACATCATCTAGTAATTAGGTCTTTACATTGTTTATATAAATATGGGTCATCCCAAAAATAGAATTTTGAATCATATATAAATTTCTTTAATTATTGATTCTTAATTTACTATATCGACATACCATAATATATTTATTTCATCAATATTATATAAATGTTTAGCAAGAAAATTTTCTAAAATTTCATTTGTTAAATTAGTTAGTATTTCTTTTTCTAGTCTAGACAAATGATCAACTATTTGATTATCATTTCTCTTTCTATCAACTA
>NW_018221427.1:40878-52590 GCF_001263595.1 Phalaenopsis equestris
TACATTTAGTTCTAATTAAATAAGGTCTAAATTTATCAAAGGCATAAATAATAGCTAATAACTCTCTTTCAGCAGTAGTATAATTAATTTGAGCTTCATTTAGAGTCTTACTAGCATAATATATAACTTTAAAAACTTTGTCGTGCCTTTATCCTAATACAGCCCTAATAACATAATCCTAGCATCGCACATTATTTCAAATGGTTTTTCCCAGTCAAGTGGTACTATTATAGGTGCAGTGACTAATTTTTTCTTTAATAATTCAAATTCTTTTATGCATTCCTCATTAAAATCAAATTTCGTATCTTTTTCTAAAAGTTAGCATAGAGGCTTAGTTATTTTTGAAAATTTTTTTATGTAGCGCCTGTAAAAACCAGCATGTCCTTGAAAACTTCTCACCCCTTTAGCACTAGTAGGCGGTGATAATTTTTCTATAACTTGGATTTTTGCAGGATCTACCTCCAAGCCTTTTTTCAGAAATTTTATGCCCGAGTACAATACCTCCTGCAACCGTAAATTGACATTTTTCATAATTTAACACTAAATTGATTTTTTTCACATACTTCCAGAACTTTTTCTAAATTATTAAGTCATAATTCAAATGAAGTCCCAAATACAGAAAAATCTTCCATAAATACTCCCATTCCATGCTCTATAAAATTACTAAAAATTGACATCATGCATCTTTAAAATGTTGCATGTGCATTGCATAGTCCAAAAGACATTCAATAAAAAGCAAATGTTCTATATGGGCTTGTAAACATTGTTTTCTCTTGATCCTCTGGAGCAATTGGAATTTGTTGGTAACCGATATATCCATCTAAACAGCCATAATACTTATTCCCTGTCAATCTATCCAACATTTGGTCTAGAAAGGGTAAGGAAAAGTGATCTTTTCTAGTAGTCATATTTAATTTTCTATAGTCAATGCAAATTCACTAACCAGTTACTGTCTTATTGGTATTAATTCATTTTTCTCATTTTCTTCAACAATCACTCCTCCTTTCTTCGGTACACAGTGAATTTACACAGTGAATTGGGCTTACCTTGGGCTTACCCAAGCACTATCTGAAATAAGATATATAATTCCAGCATCTAGTCATTTTAAAATCTCTTTTTTAACAACTTCCTTCATTATTGGGTTTAATCTTCTCTGAGGATCATCTTTAGGTTCATATTGTTCATCTAATAAAATTCTGTGCATTCAAATTGAAGGACTAATTTCTTCAATATCTGTTAAAGACCATCCAAAAGCCTTTTTATACTTTTTCAACATTTTTATTAACTTTTGTTCTTAAATCTCAATTAACTCGGAAGATATAATAATCAGCAATGTAGATGACTCTCCTAAAAATACATACTTTAAATGGGCAGGTAATATCTTTAATTTAAGTTTAGGTATTTTAATACTTGAAGGGATAAGATTTTTACTATCGTTTTCCAACAAGTCTAATGTTTCAAATTTGCCCTGAATATAATCCAAATCTTCTTCTTTAATTTCATCTTCATTCTCAAAAATTTCTCCTTGCTTAATCTTTGAATTCTTTCTTAAATTGTACATAACTTAGATAATCAGCTACTTGCATCCTGAAACATTCATTATTTTTTTTTTATTGTAGGATATTTCATAGCTTTTGCTATATTAAATTTTACTTCTTGATCATTAACTCTCATTATTAATTCTCCTTTTTGCACATCAATTACAACTCTTCCTGTTGCAATAAATGGTCTCCCTAAAATAATAGGAATTTCTTTATCTTCCTCCATATCCAATATTATAAAGTCTATAGGGAAAATAAATTTATCCACTTTTACTAGTACATCCTCTATAACTCTTTTTGGATAAGTTATTGATCGATCAGCTAACTCAAGAGTTATAGTAGTAGGGGAAATATCTCCCAAATCTAAATGTTTAAAAATTGATAAGGGCATAAGATTAATACTCGCTCCTAAATTACATGAAGCTTTTCCATTAAACTTTTCACCAATTGTATAAGGTATAGTAAAACTACCAGGAATTTTTAATTTTTCATGATGCTTTTTCTGAATAATAGTACTACACTCTTCACTGAGTGCAACGGCCTCATGATCTGTAAACTTCATTTTCTTATTTAGTACGTCCTTCATAAATTTCGCATAACTTGGCATTTGTTCCAAAGCTTCAACAAAAGGAATATTTATTTTTAACTTCTTAAGGATTTCCAAAAATTTTGTAAATTGTCTATCTTTATTCTTCTACTTCCATCTTTGAGGAAACAGAGGTAATGGTTTTTCTAAAGGAACTTGTGTTTGTTGATTTCTTGTTGATCATTTTCCATTTCTTCCTTTTCCTCATCAACTTCAGTTTCTCAACTTCAGTTTCTCTATTCTTGTTTCAATTTCTTTTCCACTTCTTAATTGAATAGCTTTAATTTGCTCTTTATTTTAATCTTTTGGATTAACTTCCATAGTACTCAGAAGAACTCCATAAGGTTTGTTACTAAGTGTAGTAGCAATATGTCCTAATTGATTTTTAATATTTCTAATAGCAACCCCTTTATTCTGTATTTGATTTCCCATATTCAACATCACTTCTTCCACCGTCAGCTTCTTTTTCTTAACTTGTGGGTCAGGATTAGAGTTAAATCCTGGAGGGTAATAAGGTCAAAAATTAGGATTTCCTTGATTGTTTAGATTTACAGATTGATTCACTAAATTATTATAATTATTCCAACTAAAATTAGGGTGATTTTTCCATCCAGGGTTAAAAAAGTTAGATTAGGGAATGTTATTTTGATTATTTATAGCTTTTATGGTTTCATAAGATGGTTGAGTATCAATAATCCATCCCAGTGAATTTTCCTCTAATACTGGGGGTATTTAAGAATAGTTCACTCCTATTTGAACAATCTTTTTAGAAATAACAGCAATTTGAGATGCCAAAATAGACATTGCATTAGATTCATGAATAATGGCTACTCTCTTAGGATTTACCCTTTTAGAGGGCCATTAAAAATTTTTAGTAGTCATTTCTTCAATTAAAAAATATGCTTCATCAACAGGTTTTGACATAATGATCCACACGCAGCAGCATCTATAATAGATTTTAATGATCCTACTAATCCATTATAAAAGGTTTGAATTATTAACCAATCTAGTAAAGCATGGCGTGGACATTTTCTAAGAAGATCCTTAAATCTTTCCCAAGCTTCATATATTAATTCCTCTTCAAACTGACAAAAAGAAGTAATATCATTTCTAAGCTTAGCGGTTTTCGAGGGTGGAAGATATTTAGCCAATAATTTTTGTGATAGTTCTCCCCAAGTTCTAATAGATCTGGATGCTAATGAATTTAACTAAGACTTGGCTTTATCCCTTAATGGAAAAGGAAAAAAGTATAAGCCTAACAACATCATTATACACTCCGTCATACTTAAATGTAGCACAAATTTCAAGAAAACTAGCAAGATGTAAGTTAGGATCTTTGTTTGATATTCAGTAGGTGATCCTTCAAACTGATTATTTTTTACCATTTGGAAAATAGAAGGTTTAAGCTCAAATGACTTAGCAGCAACATTAGGATTTTGAATAGTTAAATGAAGTTCATCTGCTCTCGGACTAGCATAATCTTTTAAAGGTCTTTATCAATTCTCATTTATTGGATTTTCTATATTATTTGTCATTTCTTTCAAATTCTTAATTTATGTCTATTTTTTTCGAATTCTTCGAATAGTACATTCCAATTCTGAATTGTAAGGTACTAAACCTTCAGATCCAATATTTCGCATAAATAAATAAATAAACCAGAGTAAAATTCTTTAAAAATAAACACTTAAAAAAATTTCTTTTTTTTTAATTTTTTATTTTTGATTTTTATGTTTTTTTATATAATTATATATACTAAACTATTTATTTTAATTAGATTTAACAGTTACCTTCCCCGACAACGGCACCAAAAACTCGATCCCAATTTTTATATGTAAATATTTATGAATTTGACACCACTACAACGTCAAAAACTTGATCCTTATAGGAAAATTAAGTTGTGTAAAATATATATAATTATAGGCAATTAATAATGGGATTCTAGACAAGTATATGTATTGTTATCAAATAATAATGGACTTTCTATTTATAATAATGGACTTTCTATTTAATGGACTTTCTATTTAAGCCCCAAATATCGATCGCATGAGGAAGGTGTAAGTTAGCAATGATAAAGTTTAACAGAAAATTTATAGAAAATCAAACTAAATCACTATCACTAGTTTCAAATGTTGAGATATTAGTTTCAAATGTTGAGATATTAAATGTTGAGATATTAACTAAACTAAATTACTTAACTATTAGCAAAATAGAAATACAAATTTTGAATAATAACTACCAATATACTAACTATGTTTATGTAATGAAGATTTCTTATGTGAAAAAGCATCCTTCCAACTACAATGAAATTTTGGTTAAATGAGATGAGATAAATGTTATAATGTCTATTGTGCCAAATAGGAGTAATTTTAATTTTCTACCCTAATACAGTGCATAGAAAATCATTTGTTAATCTTAGGTTTAGTCCCTAAATCTGTGGCTAGGCTAGGAGGATACTGGCTCCCACTCCAGAGCTCCTACTTCCCTTCACCTGAAGGTTAACTCTCGCTTTAGTTTTTAAACACTAAGACCAAATTGGGGATTTTAGTCTGTCACCCTAAAGATTCTCCAATTCTACACCTAACAAAGAATATTTCCCTATTTATTGCACTTAATTTCTTGAAAAAATTTCTCCTTCATGAAATCGAATGTGACCCTCACTCAATTGTAGAACTCATACTCCATTTCTTGGACCAATTGTTTCACAACATATTTTAACAAATCAATTGGCTAGATTGAAAAGTAAATTAAGTTCAGAGTTGAAAAGTCATCACAATTTATTTTAAATTTTAATTATGGCACATTCATTTTATCTCTTCATTTCACCATATCTTAGAGTAAGGGAAAAGATAGAGGGAACTACTCAGACTTCATGAGATAGATATGACAAAACACAAATTTCATATATAAAATAAAGTTCATACAACACTAAATAAACAAATAAACTTATCTGGAACTCTTTCTCAAAGCAAATCCTTTGTAGCCTTTCCTTAGAAATGCAGGAAGAAGAACTCTCTCACTTTTCTCCTTCTCCAACACTCTTACAGAAATTTTCACGCTAAATCTCACCACAAAAAATCTAAACTTTGAAAGAAAAATTACTAATTGACTCTAATATGGTGGTGGAATGAAGATGGATTATGAAACTGTGACGTGGTGGAATGTTGTGGAGCGAAAAATGAACGTAGAGGAGCTTCTTTTCTGATGAAATTCAGCCCCAAATAAAGCTTAAGGTGGGTTCTCCAAGAGGTGCCTCCAAAAACTCTTCAAAAATCATCCAAATACATCGAACCTTCTAAAAACGGGGTTTGAATCGCCTTTGGCGCCGTCGGCGCTATTCTGGCATCATCGGTGCTGAGTAAAAAATTTTTCAGCTTTCGGTTGTTCTGCACCGTCGACGCTGACCTTGGCGTTGAGTATTTCCTCAAAAATATCATTTTGACTCCAAATTTCATCATTTTTTGCTTCCATTTTACTTTAAACCCTAAAAATCAACAAACTATAAGAAAACATCAAAATACCTTCCATTAAAGTGTAATATCACCAAAAATAAGAAGAAATTATGGGTCTAAAATTGCATATATGTTTGGTGTATCAGTGGCCTATGGTGGCTCTATGGGTCAATTGAAGGGTGCAAAGTGCTATCTATGTGGAGGGCAGAGGGGCTTTAAACTTAAAATTGTATGAGGCGACCTCATGGTTTGAATTAGGTTTGGATTTAGGAGAGGTGGCTCACGGTTTTGGTGTTTTGTGGCCACTAGGTCGGCCGGCCAGGCCAGGGGAGGTGGCTAGAAGGTCAGGTGAGCCAGGGGAATCTGTCACAGCAATTAAATGGATTGGTGTTTAGTTTTGACAAAAGAAATCCTTGGCTTAAGAAAATTTGGAATAAAATCCTTTAATTTAGGATCCCTTGGTCCATGGCTCATTTGGACAGTTCCATGGGGTTTAGTCGGGTCAATAATGTTTAAATTTTGGCTGTGGTGGTCTTTGGTTGGCCAATTTGGTTTGATTAGGTCAATTTTTGGCAAAGGGGACCATGTAGGTCAAGTTGGCTAAAAGTGGGTTTGGATTGGGCTAGCCATGACCTTGAGCCCAATTGATTGATCAAAATTGTGTAGATTACTGTAATGAATATTTTTGGTGAAGTATTGAAGTGATTTTGAGTTCAAGTGGGTGTCCAATTTAAGGGATTTTGGAATTTTGATCAATTTAGGCATATTGGGCTAGACTTGGGTCTACATTGGGCTAGGCTTGGGCTAAGTACAAATTGATTATTGAGAATGGTCAATAGTAATGTCATGAAGAGTTTTCAACATGAATTGGGTGCCAATTTTTGGGCTATGTCATTCAATTTGGTGGAATTTGGGGACATAGCCAATTTGGGGTAAAATTGGAGATTTTTGGATTTAAGTTGAAATTAAATGAAATTGAGGTTTCATCAAGGCCAATTGAAGGTCAAGTTTGATTTTTAGGAATGTTATGAAGAGTTTTCAACATAAATTGTAGCAAATTGAGTGGGCGATGGGTTTAATTGGGTGAGATTAGCTCATGTGGCCAAAATTGGGGCTTTCACCTAAATCAAACTAGAGCTCAAAGCTTGGGCCAATTGAGCTTTAATTTCTTTTAAATTGGTCACATGGAAGGTGAATTTAAGTACAGGGTTGAAATTGGGGGAAATTGGGGGGGGAAATTAGGACCAAATTGATGAACTCAGTGAAATTGGGCCTTCAAAGGCAATTTGGGGGCTTTAGTCAAAATGGTCAAATTAGTCAAATTGGGTCATGGGGTAGTTAAAAAAAATGAAATTGGGAATTTTTTGAAGGTTTTGGGAATTTTTGGGATTTTTTTGGAATTTTTGAAATTTTGGGCTATGGAGGGGCATTTTGGTAATTTGGCAATTTTTTGGTGACTTTGTGTAATTTGGGTGTTTTCAAAAGATTTGAAATGATTTTTGAACAAATTGGGTATTTTGGGTAAATTTGAGAATTTTGGCGAAATTTAGGGTTTCAAGGGTACTTGGGTAATTTGGGGGAGTTTAGTGGAAAAAGGCCAAGTTGAGTATTTTTGATAAAATCAGGTGCTAACCACCATAAATGAGCTATGGACCAATGAAAACCCCATTTGGGTCCTCTATGTACTGGTCTTAGCTAAACCCTAGCCTAGGGCCAATGGGTTTAGGGGACCATCTACATGAGTCTCCCAAAGGATTAAGGGATCAAAGTCAAGAAAGTTTGGATTTGTATTTGTGAGTGATTGTGAGTGAGGTGAGTAGCTTAGCTCTAGACCAACACCCAGGGTTAACCCTAAGGTCAAGCAGTCCTATGGGAACTCTCATTGAGCTCCCCCATAAGGAACCCACCTACTAAGTGCTAGAAGTTAGGACAACTATGTGGAACTTCAAGTTGAGTAAAGAGGAGTTTAGAATTTCTAATGGTGAGGGTTCATTTTCTCATTTTCTAGGAATAGTCAACAGGAAAGTCCTATGGCTAGACCTTAGGCTACTAAAGAGGAAGAACTAGACCTCAACCAAGAGTGAGGTCAACAATGCTATAAAGAACACTAGCTAATTTAAAGTTTGAATAGTTCTGAAGACCGGCTAAGCAGAGCTAGGCAGGGAAGATACCAACTCTCACTCTAGAATTCCCTCGATTCCCTCCACCTGGAGGCTAACACCTTGTATCAGAACCTAAAATAATAAACCAAGTTGGGGGCTTTAACCTGTCACTTTAAAGTCCTCTATCTCTACACCCTTCAATGAATATTTCCATATTTATTTGCATTAAATCTTAAGAACTGCATTCTCATTCATACAACCTCATGTGATTCTTTCTAATTGTTGACTGGGACAATACCAGCCCGGTTCTTACATATTCTTACAACAAATTTTAACATCTAGATTGACCAAATCAAGATTTAAATGAAGTACATGGATTTAAACTATCACAACTTCTTCCAACATTAAAGATCAATACTCTCCACAACTTCCATCCAACACTTAATACTTATCATTTTAAGAAGAAAGATAAAGAAAACTACTTAGAATCCATGGAGAAAACAAAGCCACACTTTAGTTTAAATGTAGAAATAATTGTCAAACCAATAACAAGTCTCAATTAAAACCAAAAGTAGTCTAAAACAGAAGATAAAAACTTATCTCAAGTCCTTCACCAAACTCTTGAAGTTTTTTTGAATCTCTTCTCTTTTACAACACTCATAATGTAAAACTAAAGTAAAAAAGGATAAATATGTGGTTCTTGAAAATCTCTCCAACTAACTCCCCAATTTTGAACTTTCAAAACTTTCTCAGTACTTTCAGTACTTTCAGGGACCTCTTTCAAAGTCCCAATCTTCCTTCTTTTATAATTCTCCAAAAGGTGCATTGGTATCTCTTGAAAATGTGTGTTGATTCGATGTATTTCCCCAAGAGATGCATCTTTTTTGTAATAATTTTTGTCCATGGTGGTTGTAACCACCTATTAAGACAATATGTGCCTCAAGTACCTCTTCAAAATTTGCAAAAATTGAATTTACTCATCCAATAACTTCCCACTGGCGCTTAAGCATTGGGCCTCTGGCACTTAGGCGCGGCCTTCTCTGTTTAACCAGCGCTTAGGCGCCAAAACACTTTTGCATATTTTTCACCTATTTGCTCCAAAATTGATCCTTTTTCACTCATTTAAGGAATTTTCACCTTTTTACAAGTACCTGAAAGAAAAACACAAAAATACCTTCTATTAAAGCCCAATATCTTAAAAATAGGTATAAAAATGTGTCTAAAAACACTATATATTTTAGGCGTATCAGGAACTTCATTAGAAATATGTCTAAATCATTAAAGAAAGTTCTTGAACGATGTGAAAAGACTAATCTCGTATTGTAGTGGGGAAAATGTTAATTTATGGTTGCAGGAGGAATTATGCTTGTGCATAAAATTTCAGAAAATTGCATGGAAGTAGATTCTGCAAAAATACAGGCAAAAATTCAGGTTATATCAAACTTACCTCCACCTACTAACGTAAGAGGAGTTAGGAGCTTTTTAAGACATGCTGGATTTTACAGACAATATATTAAATATTTTTCAAAAACTACTTAATGTATATGTCAAATTCTAGAAAAAGATACAAAATTTGATTTTAACCAAGATTGCCTTAATGCCTTTGAAACTTTAAAGAAAAAATTGATCACTGCTCTTGATCACTGCTCACTTGAATGGGAGAAACCTTCTGAATTAATGTGTGATGCTAGTGATTATGCAATTGGAGCTGTATTAGGATAGAGATATGATAAGATTTTTAAAGTTATATACTTTGCTAGTATGTCTCTTAATGATGCTCAGATTAACTACACCACCACTGAAAGAGAGTTTTTAACTATTGTGTATGCTTTTAATAAGTTTAAGTCATATTTGATTGGAGCTAGATGTGTTGTGAATACTGACCATTGGGCTAGTAAATATTTGTTGCAAAAAAAGGATGCAAAACCAAGATTAATTAGATGGGTACTTTTGATGCAAGAGTTTGATTTTGTAATAGTCGATATGAAAGGGATTGATAATCAAATTTTTTATCATCTATCTAGGCTAGAAAAGGAAGAAATACTTTAAATAAAAAAAAAATTAATGAAAATTTTCCTGATGAACAACTTATGCTGTAAAAGGACGGGAAATACTTTGGTATGTTGATATTGTAAATTATATTGTTAATGGTATTTTACCATATATATTAACAAAATAATAGGAAAGAAATTTATTCATGATGCAAAGTCTTATTTTTTGGATTTAAATAAAAAAAAAATTAATGAAAATTTTCCTGATGAACAACTTTATGCTGTAAAAGGACGGGAAATACTTTGGTATGTTGATATTGTAAATTATATTGTTAATGGTATTTTACCATATATATTAACAAAATAATAGGAAAGAAATTTATTCATGATGCAAAGTCTTATTTTTTGGATGACCCCTATTTTATAAATAATACAAAAATTTAGTAATGAGACGATGTGTGCCTTACAAAGAAATTCAAGAAATTATCCAAAATTGTCATGATTCTGAATTCAGAGGACATTTTAGGAATGATTGAACTGTTCATAAAATTTTGTAATCTAGATTTTATTGGTCTACTCTATTTAGATATGTTAATATATATATATATATATATATATATACACACACACACATGCGATCGATGTCAGAGAGTAGGTAATATTTCAAAAAGAGATGAAATGCCTCTAGATTTTAATTTGAAAATTGAAATTTTTTATGCATGGGGATTGGATTTTATGAAACCATTTATACCTTCATTTGGAAATATTTATATAAATTAATTGCAGTAGACTATTTATCATGCTCATTGGTTCAGGATTTTTTTGCAGAACTCCTAGGATTATTTGGAGGCCCATGGCTTCTTTATTTTGAGTGATGCTTCTTTTATTGGAGGCCCATGGCTCCTTTTAATTCTCATGCCTTTTAGTAATTATGATTACAATTGCTTCAATTATCACCCCACTTTAATTTTTGGAGGCCCGTGGCTCCATACTTTTGAGTGCCTTACTTTTAGAGGCCCATCGCTCCATAATTTTGAATGCCTTAATTTTTTCTTCTATTTGAGGCCCTGTGCTCCTTAAACCTGTAGCAATTATGACATTTGGTTTTTATGGTCCAGGTTGTTTATATTGGATACTGTTTTGAATTTAGATTTGCTAGGCCGGGATTCCCTTTTTTGTAATCATGTAACTGGAGTTACTGGTATTTATATTTTTTGGATATGTTTGAAACCTTCTTGGCTTTTATAACTGGGATTTTTTTTCAAATATGTTACTATCTTAAGATATCTGTTACATTTCTTGGCTTTTCTGGCCTGGATTTGTTCTCTGTCATTTGGATGGATGGTAGAAGAATTTTTTGGTCCAGGTTGTTCCTATTGGACACTGTTTTGAGCTTGGCCTTGTTTGGCTGGGACTCCTATTTACATAATGACGTCACTGGAGCTACAGGCACTTATATCTTTTGGAAATGTTTGATACCAACGCTAGCCTTAAGGATTTGGAAATGCTATTCATGGTGCTTAATTTGTTTTCTGTGTTTTGGGGGCTTAAATTTTACTTGCCTGAGAAGAATCATATGTCTAAGACTCAATATTTATTCCACTCATGCTGCCTTCACTGGTTGGAGGATTTTATCATGTCGCAACCTCCTTATGTCTTCACATAGGGCCTTTTTACTGCTTGCAGGTTTGGATGTTTATTGTTGCGGTCCTCACTGGACCAAGAAGCCTTTATTTCAGTTTTGTTGTTCTTCACTTCAAATGATGTGGGATTTGGTGTACATGTATTTTCTTGGGTATAGTTTTCATTGGGTATACATTTTGGAGGATTACATGTATAATTTGGATGTCTTTTTTACTTTACTCTTTTCCTTTTATTTCACGTGGAGTTGTACTGTGGAAAGTAGAACCCCTAGGACTATGATGTATTTTATTTTTCTTTTAGATGGGGATCCACTATCCCTCCCTAACTTTGTAACCTTTTTTTATCATTAACGCGTAAGGAGCCACGAGGTGCTTTTTTAATTATATATATATATATATA